>NW_010406365.1:2313-31714 GCF_000710305.1 Buceros rhinoceros silvestris | reverse complement strand
TTTATTATATAAAATTATTTTTAACTTTAGCAAGAAAGCTGCAGCCCTTTTTTGATGTGTTTCTCTTGCCCATTTCTTCTCTAAAATAATCTTAATTTTTTTTTCTTCTGAGTTTTGACTGTTTTGCAATGCTGATGTTTTTTGAGAGTGTTTTTCCATTTGGAAGATCTGTGTAGGGTGAATACATTGACAGCTTATGACTGTTCATGCATGAAACAATGACATAATGTATCAAAGCCTAGACATTTCAAAAGCAAAGTGTGAAAAATAGATGGATAGGGCAATTAACTCTGTGTTTTCTTACAATCTTAAGGCTTAAGGAGACTGTTGTCTTATAGTGCTGTTTGTTTAATATATATAAAATAGAGGGTAACTGCCAGAAAGCTAGTTTCTCAGTATGTTACGGAGAATGCAAATCAAATATTTGGCATTAGCAAACCGAATGAATTCAAGGAGCACAAACCTGAAGATCAGCACAGCACGGTACTTCCTGTGCCATTGAAGCAGATCTACTCTCTGGTTTATAGAATGAGAAGGTGTCTCATCTTTTTTTACAGTGTGAGGAAAGAAGAAGAAATATGTGTTGCTTTTTTGGGAAACTAAGTTCTCTTTCAAGTGAAAACAGGCTATCTGGCTTCTTTCTAGAGAAAAATAGACTTCCTCTGCCTTGCTGTTTAATCATACTCAGGAACATTGGACCTTCTCAGAGCTAAATTCTGAAAATTTCTTTAGAAAACCACTTTATTAGTCTTGTCATTAATGCCTGTCCAGATCTCTACCAATGCCAACAGTTTACCATCTGTTCACAAATACTTGTGAAACAAATATGTGCAAAGACTTTTCTACAGCTACAGTTTTCCATGTAGGAAGAGACCAACCCACAGGCTTAGTCTTACGTGAAGGCCTCCCTGACTGATATTTCAAGATAAAATCATTTTCACTTATCTAAATAAGAGTTGTAAACGAGCAAACCATTCAAAATGCACTTTTGCTTGGACATTAGTAACTAAGTGTACGGAAGAAAGAAGTGCAAAGTGTCAATATTATATTATTGTAATCAATTATGGTAGACAATCAAGAAAAAAAACCTCTAACCATTAGAATAAGTATATCCTTTCCTGCAAATTCTTTTTCTCTGTAAAACAGCCCTATTTATCCTAAGAATGAGCACTGAGTCTGTTAAATTTAGAATTGTTTTAATTCCCTTCTGAAACATACTGGAAGCAGCATGTAAGTTGATTGAGTACCTAGAATAATAGTAAAGTGACATTCATGTGACCTGTTGTTTCATATGCTTGTCTCCTGTCACATGAAACACTTTAATCTCAATACTTAGGGAAGGAGAACTGTGCGAGTACTGGCCTGGGAATTCACAGAACTAGTGAAGCTGTGTAGATCCAAACAGAACTACTGAGTCCAGAATATTTTCATTCATTTTAGCTAAAAATGCTTCACGTTACCCTCAGAACTGAAGCAATCCATGAACCTGGTGACTGAAGTTAAAAGCCTTGTACCGTATAAAGTGTAACTGCAGTCAGACTAGAACTCTGTCTCCCCAGAAGCATGTACAGTATTAAGTTCTGCTGATAGTTTAAGGTCACAGCTTTTGAAAAGTCAATAGTAATCTCATGGAGACAACACAGGGATAGATGACTTTGAGATAAGGCAAGTTATCCGCTTGTTTTTATCTATTTCAGTTTTTGTAACTTCTATTTCTACTCTGACATTACTCTACAGTTTGACTGGTAGTGTGCCCTGTTGCCCCTAAAGCTTTCTGGTTTATTTATTTTTTGCCCAGAACACCTCCGACTCTCCTATTGTTCCCTATTTGAAACTGCTACTGTGTTTTTTCTGGACTGTATAATATAATCTGTGTAATATAATAACAGTTGGATCATTATATATTTTAGGTTGGTTTTTTTTGCATTCCTGTACATAAGCCCAGTGAATTTCCACTATATTGGAATTATTTTTGCAGTTACAAATTCTCAAAAAAAAAAATCAACTAAACAAGATTTCAAACGTCTTGGTTTGTTTTCTTCCCCTCTGAGAAAGTTAGTGGGTTTTGTTCATTTGTACATTACATTTTACTACATTTGCACTTGAGAATTTTTTTAAAAAAACTCTTAAACTGACAAATAATTTGTTTTTCTCTGCCTTGTATTTTCTTTTGGATATCTTTGAATGTATTTGACTGTTAGTCAGCAGCCAGCCAATTTCAGAGCAGAATCCCCCTGTCTCTAATGAGACTGTGTAAATTCTGACTAACGTCTTTAAACAGCCAGAGTGGCATTCTCAGAAGAATACAGTTTTGGATGAAATCTATCTCTGAAAGCAATGCAAATTTTAACACTAGCTGTAACAGGAGTATAGGAATGAAAGAAGTCCTGAAGTCGTGGAAACTAACTCTTGGACTCCAGAATGGCACAAACAAAGGAAGAAGAGTGTTTTTCATCCAGCCAGTAGATAGAAGGCTTTAAGTATTCCAGGCAGTACAGGCAGATGTTTAAAAAGCAAAATTCAAAGGAGAAAAGAAACTAAAGCCCCTTGTTGCCGCACATCCACTATTAAAAAAGCAAAGGTGGCCTGAGGCAAAAGATTTCTTTTCTACTTTGATGTGTTATGTCTAGATTATAAACCTGCCTATGTGCTAGCTGCAATAGAAGGGATGACTAGAATTGCATTTTCTGAAGAAATGAAGAAATAAAGAATAAATTTGGGCAACATAAGGAAAAATTATTTGAAACCAAAGAGCCTGGAATACTTAGAGTAAAAGCTGGTATAAGATTCAGTTCACCAGTCTTTATCACTCACCTAGCTGGCAAAGCATTTCTTCTAAAACAAGTGCTAAAATTCTCTGATTGGTCAATGGTGCAAGCAAGAAACCAGAATGAAATCATGCCAGCACAAATTTAGAAAAAGCTCTTACATAACACGCAAAATTTAGAAGCAATTTTTATGTCTAGGTAAACTCTATCCTTCTCTGCATCTTTCTTTACTTAGTGCAGGTCATGAAATATGGCCAAAAATTTCTGAAACCTGATTTTTTTTCAAATGTGTAGGATAAATATTTTTATCCCCACCTATTTACATCAAATAATACTTGAAATAACACTGAATTCATGAAATAGAAGAAATGGAGTGAAACTGCAAAATAAATCAGACAAATTAATGATCTCCATACACTTCAGCTTCTACAGGTGTATATGTATATATTTAATTGTTTTGGTACAGAACTACTGTTAAGTGAATGTACACAAAAGGTGCATTATGATTTTGGAATATACCATTGCGGCAACATCTGTATCCACATGACAAAATGTTGTCCTTCAGCCTAAAGAGGTCTATAAAGAGGTCTTTATTTGCACGCAGAACTTCCATTGGCATGGTACAGAATTCAATGCATGCTTAAAATACTCCAAATATGGGATACTGTAACCAGGGTGAAGGAACCTGTGTATATCAAGATGAAATACAGGAACTGTTCCCTAAACAAAGGATTCAGAAATCTACCTTGCTTAATTTTCAGCTTTATTTATTTGTATATTTAATCATCAGACAAAACTTGGAGGGATTTATGTATGTAATAGCCAGTGATGAGGTTTTATATGTACATAGGCAGCGCTTGTACAGTAGCCCTAATTCTGATTTTTGTGGGATTCACTAGAGTCTGTGCAAATAAGATGAGTACATATTCAGAATTGGGTCCCAAGGAGAAAAACACAACTCTAAAAAAATCAAAGCTGAATTTCCCTTATTAGCTGTTGCCATTTGCTTTTAACATAGAGAAGATGGAAGGAAGTTTATGTATTTTATAGGAGGGCTTCAAGAACATGTTCTTGGAAAATAGTGCTGAAATAAGTAAATTAAAACATATAACATATTAAAATAATGATAAATAAATATTAACAAGTACAGCTGTAAGGCAGGCACAACAAGAGGGGTTTCAGTTTTGGATGGCTCTATATAAACAACCCACACTAAATGGTTAAAAAGAAAAAAAAACAATTGAAGGCTTGCTAACTGTGGTGCTATTGTCATTGAGGAAGAAAGGAGGGATGCATAGGGCAGGAGACTGAGGAGGACAAGGAGTGAGTTTCAAGGAAGTAGCTAAAATCTTAGGGAAGGTCTTTGGGGTTGGGAAGAGCCGTGAAGAAGGTATTTGGTTCTCAGAGGTCAATGCCATGGTACTTTAAGTAAAGTAATTTATTTTGAAGAAATAGAGAAAGAGATAAAGTGTAAGCTGCCTGTGTGAACTCATAAAGCTTATTAGTTTTTGAGCTGGAGTACTTGATGAAGAAGCACTATAACTAAATGAAGCATAAATTAGCATTTGAGAGTATGTGGCTGGTGTGAAAACATACTTTACACAAACATAATGTAAATTAAAAAAAAAAATCTGAAAAATCCCGTATTGTAGGGGTTGTATCCTATTTTGGTTTCCAGAATCACCCCAGGTACTTCGCAGAACACTTGATATTTCTATAACTCATGAAGCGAAGCAGAATCAAAAAGATGCATTTAACTAGAATTAAAATGTTGTTTGATTGACATGACTAAATATTTAATGGTGAACTCTTCTAACTTAAGCGACACTGTAGGCAAAATCTTGTCTACTGTCCATTAAGAGATTAACCTTCGATATTGTCATCTGAAAAATCTTCATCCAAGCATAAAAAATTGAAAAGCTCCTATCTCGTAATCAACTCTGACAAACTGAATAGGGCAAACCACCTGTCTCATAGGACAACTAAAAACCAAAACTCTTGTCTATGTTTTTACATTACAGTGCTGTTGATTTGCTGCCTAAAGTACAATTTGTTTAGTCAAAAGTATCCAGTCTTTTGACCCTTACTTTTGGGAAAGTATAAGCAGCAACACATTAAAAAAATAGTAAAGATGTTTCAAAGATTTGAGGTAAACAAAAAAAATTGGTGTTTAAAAAGTCCTAAGTGTAAGCTATTGTTTCCAGATTTTTGTGGGGCTGTCATAAAGTTAATAGCTTTAACATGTAAATTAAAAGGTGCAATTCTTGTATGAACACAGAAAATGAATTAACAGAGCTCTAACTGTCCACCTGCCAAGTGACAATATATTACACACAGTAGAAGTGTCTGCTATGGGAATATGTTTTTTTAATATTACATAACAACAAGGCTTATGAGCAACATATGGATTTATGTGGGAACAAAGAACACCAAAGTGCAATGTAAGGTTAACACAGTGTTTGTAGAAGACAGTAAACATTCTATATGTTTAAATATTTAATGGAAATATCAAGTTTTAAATCTGTTACTTTTTATTGGCTCTGAAGTTATATTATTGAAACTTCGAAAACTCTTTTGGCTGGGTAAGAAAATAATAGTTTTCAGTCTTGTTTTGTCTGAGTTTAAGTTTTGTCTAAGTTTAAAATTTCAAGAGTGATTGGCTAAAACTAAGACTAAGCTCGTAATTTAAAGAAATTCAGCAACTTGAAAATCATTCTACTTTGTTCAAATACCAAAGTCTGAGTTAAGAAAGACAGACTTATGAACTAAAGAGGAAAGTATTAGCACATATTTCCTTTAAAAGCTAATATGAAAGATTTACTTTAAGTGATATAACAGCTGGTCTGTGACTTTTAAAATTAATAAATGCGTATGTAACTTTCATTACTACTTCTGCTTTATAACTCATTTGCAATTTTGTGAGTAAAGATTAATGACAGATCATTTTAAAAGAATTAGCTTTGTCGTCATGGTTTATGGGGTGATCTAATGAAATATCAGGTTCACCTCATTGCTTTCCCAGGTAATTGAGATAAGGTAACCCCTTTAATCAGATGAGCAAGAACAACATCAATATTAGCTGGTTTCTGGCCTCCACCATTCCTCTTGGAACCTTTGCTTCTGTTCATATGCTAATACGTCTATGTGGTTTAATTTCCATTCATTTCAGTAGAGTTACATGGTCAATGAGCTTAAGAGACAGTCCATCTGCTACAGCAGCTTTAGTCACAGATACACAGGTATAGGAATCTATGCAAGGACTCCCTTCCCTTCCGTCTAGCAGATGGTGGCAGAAGACTAGAGGTAGATATAGAAGAAACAGTTTGCAATAGCAACTCAGTTCTAACCTGACTTGTACCTTGGAGTTTGGTGATTGTGAGTTTGAAGATCAGTAGATTTTCCATGGTATCAATAAAAGCAAATTGTTTGGGGAAGAGGTGGAGGAAACTGCCTTTTCTCTGACACATCCCACTGATGGTTTTTGATTTGTCACAAGTTTTGCAACTTCTATGTGCTTCAGAGCACTGAGGCATGAATAATCTCATGAAATGTTGGCTATTTGGTTTTTGTATGGTTGCATATGAGCAGAAATTTGTTGTCCTGTTTCTCCATTTGCCTACATGCTGTCATGGAGGCACCCACAGAACAGACAGCAGCAGCTATCAAAAAACATGGATTTATTGCAAACAAATTTGCCTGGCACACTGACTGGTACAGGTTCGGATGTCAGTTGGGAATTATTACTGCACAACAAATTTATGCAGAACTAAGGAAGAATGACCCAAAACATGCACAGCTCGCTGATAAAGGGGAGAATCTCTCACCTAATGATACCAAGGGGGTCACTTATCAATGCTGGGGTAAGGATCACTCGATCCCAGGGACATACACTCAGGTGGCGTCTCAGCTCGAGGGGGAGTCCTGGGAAGTATCCTTGGCTGGCGTCGTGACTCGAGGGGAGAGTCTCCAACTGCACAACCTGCTGCTCCGAGGAAAACCAACTCAAAAATGTGGCAGGGCCCCATTTATACCCTGGTCAAATGTGAGCTGTGGTCACTTTCAGGCAACACAGACAGGAGGCAGCTAATGGAACCGAGACTCGCAGGCACCAATATCCCCATGGCGGGAGCAGCTCCGGATTCTTATTAGGTGCTGCTGCAAGGCCTGCCTTTTGTGCAAGCTCGGTGCACGGGGTCAGGGGGGTTGCACTGCCACACATGCATAGGCAAAACCTCCTGCTTTTAACTGTATTAGTGTTTTTCTATCTCATTCTTTCTTTCTCCAGACTAGTAGGTGTTGGAAAGCATGGATAGACTATTCCAAGCAAACAGTTACACCATTGCCTCATATGATAGTAGTATAGATGATAGTCATTCAGATGCAGAAGAATATAAATGGGACATTTATAATCTATGATTATAAAAAGGAAATAAAAGTAAGTTTCTGAAGTCTCCTGTCAGCTAGATATTGTGCTTTAATAAGGCTTGGTTTATCATATATTTTTATGCACTCTTCAGCCATCTAATGAAGAAACAATCCAACCAACAAAATAGGAGATGGATAATAAATCTGTTATTGTTATGTGCAGCTGTTGCTTACAAGTTGTATCTTGCTGTCTGATATCTATTGATAATCAATATTTGCATAATCGATAACAATCTTTTTCCTAATATAAGTGATTTCTTTAGAAATTTTTCTCTTAGACAATTTCTATATATTCTGTTTTTCAAATCCTTTATCTAAAATCTTATAATTATGTACAGTTGAATTTGAGGGTACAAATCTAGTACGCAGATGTCTATCAAATAAATTTATTGGAAGTTTCTCTGGGAACTAGGTTGAAACTAAGATTGTTTGTAATAGATGACAAAGACTGGAGATCAGAGGTTCAGAGACACCTGACAGTTTGGTAATTTATGGAGGGCTGGAGCTTGCCTGAATATTTATATACAGAACTGAATCCTCATGTGTAAGTGCATGTTGCTAGCATGATACTTAACCGAACAACTCTTAGAGCTCAGTTCTGTGATGGGAGCTGCTACCAGTTTTAATCTAAATGTGCAAGTTAGACTCGAGTACTATTTAGTGACACTTTTAAATGACAAGTTACTTCAGTGAGCAACATAATGAAGAGTCATGGGAGTCCACTTTGACACTTCATTTTACCTATGGTTTTGAATGATTGCCTACAATTTTGAATGATTTCTTCAAGAGACATAGCTTCACACAGGCGCCTTCTCTTGCATGTGCACTTAACCTTTCGTTATAAGGTTAGGATAGTCTGACAGATGGAAAGCCCAAATATGAAAGGTATTAATTAACAGATTTTTGACTTATAAACAGCATGAATTTGAGACTCCATGTGGAACAGAGTTAAGCCAAGTCCTTCAGGCCTACTCGAGGATTGAGTTTGTCCATCTTGGGTGTCACTACCTTTCCAGAAGCACTGGACTTCGTCACGTAAATGGAGCGGTATAGTTTCACATGGTCTGGTTGCATTTGTCCTGCAAAAATACCCTTGTACTGCTTTCCACACACTCCAGGTTATGCTTACCTGTCAACTTGTCAAGGTAGTGCTTTTGAAAGTGCACTTGAATTTGGATCCGTCACAAGGTATCAAATGGACTTTGGGGTTCTGAGGCCTGTGGTGCGAAAGCACATCTGTAGAAATCCATATTCTGTGCAGAAAAATCACTGCTATGCCATAAAAAATTATACTGGTAGAGCCAACCTGTCTCTGTCAAGAGCTATGCAAGCGTATGGGTATTACGCTTTCCAGCACTCTGGATTCTGACTGCTGACTGCTGAGAACCCTCAGCCTGCTCTGCATGGGGTTGTCCGATATTTGTCAGGCTTACTAATGAGTGCTGAACTGTGTCCAAGCCTGGCCCCAGATTTGTAAGGTGACTTATAGACAGCAAATGCCTTGCTAATAAATCTTTCTGGACCCATGCTGGCCATGTCAGACCCAGTTGTATATTCTCAGGAGAAATGATTCAGTTTATCTGCAGTTCAGACTTATCACCCACAGAAAAGTGAGGTTGCAGCATATGGAGAAACCTATTAGTAATACTTTGAAAGCTCTTCCCCTGGATTTCTTATACATTCTGCCACACTTCTTGCAAGAGATTGAGTGTATCTTTTTGGAAACCGTGTCAGGAATATTCCTCATCTGTACTCTGCAGGATAGCTAGTGTTTCTCTTAACAGTGACTAAAACTATTTTTTACAATGACAGCAAAAATGAAATGGTGTCCCAAAATATATGTGGTTTTCTGCAATGGAATGAATGAAAAAAGCATGGTAGACTGCACGTTTATTCTCTGTTATTTCCTGAGAGCTCGTAGAAGTCCAGAAGTCATAAATGATCTGGTCCTAAACAAATAACTTTATTCTTCACTTACCTGTTTTATAAGGAATCTAAAAGGCAACTTCTGCTGTTGTCATACCAAAATGTGGAGTTTCTTTGCTTGCTTTTGTATTTTGTTAAGCTCTCTTATCGTGGATTCCATGATGAAGAATCTATGTTTTCATACAGAGGGCTGATCCATTGCGGTGATTTTCATATACTTGTGGAAGTTTTATAAGTCATATGTAAACACATATATAGCTTGGATATACTGTCAGTGTGCATTCAATATTCCTTATGACCAGAAATTAAATGAGATGAAAGTTTGGAGGAGCCAACCCTGGGATACAGGGCTGAGATGTCATAGAACTTCTTAAAATCTTTTATTTTAAAGTTTGCAGGCACTGTATATGGGTCTTTTGGGCCTGCATAAAGACAAAGGAACAGCCCAAATAATAATCTGTCACATATAGTTATTTGAAACTGAGTAGCTATTGTGTCTAATTTAACTAGAGAATTGTCCTGCTTCCTTTCTTCCTTTCAGGAGAGGGTTTGTCACTGATTCTTGTGAATTAGGATTCAGGTGGTTGTTACCATAGATATAGGCAGTGTGCAGTTGCTGCAGAGTGAGTGGTTCTTCTAGAGCAGACAGGACCAGTTTCACTTCCTCACTGCAGTAGCAGATGAATTCAGTTAACTCATTTTATTAATGAAATATAACAGGAGACAATTATTATTACTTAGCTATTGCATATGGGGGTTTTTGGGTGGTGGAGGTTGGGGGTTAAACAAGTTGTACTGCCATGGTTGAGTTTCCAACTTGCGCCCTCCTTGGAGAGAGGAGCAGGTTCTGTGTGGGGAGAGGAAGAAGTTCTTTCTTTCTCAGTCCCTCCAAAATGGTAAGAGGACTTGTATGTCAAGTCTCTGCAGCTGCAAACAGGCTCCAGAGTATCAGTTTTCACACCCTCAGGTGAGACAGAGCCCTAGAACTTATCGAGTAGATGCTCTGCTGGAGAGGGAGCTACGGAGCAAATTAATAGAGCCTGAGAGAGAAAGCTGTATATCATATTTATTCTTTTAAAAGATGTGCAGCTGTAAACAAATTCTGTGTTTAAATTTCTCATAATTTTAGTATAGCTCTTCTGACTCCTGGTCATTATCCTTGACCTCCAGCTCTTTTCTGAGCAATGCATTTACCTTACACTGTCAGCTTTCATCGTAACCAACGCTGTAGATCTCGTATTTGCAGAGAAAAAACAAAATGTATATTCTTAGGAAATCATTAACAAATAGTTTGGCTTCTTTATTAATCTGAGATTGGTACCTTTGCAAGGCTTTTGGTCTTTACTTCTCATTTAGTAAATAGGTACATGTAGCACTTGCCTCCAGCTAGCTAAGGTTTGATCACCATACTGCAGCTTCACCTAGAGAATCTTGAGTCTGGCTGTGGTTCAAGGTAACTCATTTCTGAGTTACCTTGCTTTTGAATCAATCTCATTTTAGTACAGACTGGTTTTGATACAATCTGTTCCAAAGATAATAATACAAAAGATAAATATTGAAAGTGATCTCTGGCTTATCATTACCTATCTGAAAACTTACTAATGAACAGTGGGTGAGATCATGCATTAAATTTACTTTTCAACAGTGTCCAAACAAGAGGGTGTTCAGAAACCATTTTTACTCTTTCTAGACATTTACATATGTTGTAAACAAAGAAGTATACATTTTATATTTTTCTTTTTAGAATTGCAAGAGCATATTGATTCCATATCATCATTTAATACAATTCTGCAAGCAGAACTTTATGAAATATGTCTAAAACTCTGATTTAGGCAAGATAAATATTTTTATTTCTGATAGATGGAGAGAGATAAGTATTTTAAAGCTAGCATGAGAGACATTTATGACCTTGGGGGATATTTAAATAAGGCCAGGAAACTGAATTGACATGTGCAGCATAGTTCCTATTCACTGTATAGGAAATGTAGTTGTCTAGCACTGAATTTTATTTTCTCCAGTGTTGCTACTGTGAGTTCTGAAAATTGTAGCTCTTTTCCTTCATTTGCTGTTCAAGTTAATCTTGTGGATTTTAATGTATTCAGTAAGCGTAGTTATGACTAGTCAAAGGCAAAAACAGCAGGAGATGGTGGGCTGGGATTCCTCGGTGGTTCAATTAAGCCTTTTGGGTCCAGAGTTCTAGATATGTTTCAAAGGCCAATGAAATCACTTATTCCTCAGAAACAGATGAAACAGGGATATACAACAAGTCTGAAATTTCCATAGGGATGCTGTTTTCATGACTGCCAGTACCAGAAACCATAGTTTTTATCAATATTCAAAAGGATCCACAGGTGTCTGTCTTAGCACAGAACAGTCTTAGAAGTCCACCATTGCTTCAAGATGTAAAAGAATATAAATAAATCTTTACTGAATTTTAATCTGAATTTATCTGTTTTAGATGCTATCCAGAATCATAGTGTTTTGAAGGGGAGAAAAGTTTGTCTAGAAATTGCTTTAATCATGCAGCATATTAAAGCAAATTGCTTTATTTTCTGCATTACACTGTGTGTCATAGCATTTCAGTAAATGTACATATATATATATATATAAAGATATTTCTGTGGTTTAACTCTCGTTTTGCTTTTAAAACTATTTGACCTCAGTAGGTTTGAAATTTTGTCCCAAAGGCAGCCTCAGGACTGCCACAGAAATGAATTATCCCAGTGAGCTATAACAATATTGGAAGTGACATGAAGATTAGTTACCCTCTTAGATTCAAAAGTCCTTTCTCCTTTTGGTCTGTCTGTGGCAAACCAGGATCACATTGCACTGCTGTGTTTATGCAGCTATGAACATCTTTTGCAATGTATGAGCAATGACACCACCAAATGTCCTGACTGCTTGGAACAAGCACTGTCCTCCTGTGGGTTGTCTTTATTTCTTTGTAGTGGCACTACTAAAGGTGTGATCATCACATTCATCCAATAATTCTCATCCAAGATTTAGAATGTCCGCTCAACATTCTCCACTTCTCTCTTCCTTCACCAAAACTGCATATTTAAACAATAGCTACAAAACATCTGGCATAAGTGTAATTTGATTTGTCTTTGCACAATAAACATGAGTGATATGAGCCATTTGCAGCTGCACTTCTGTTTCTAAGTGTTGATGTGTCAGCCTGCATCTCTGATTCATGTGGCTCTCTCCCAACTTCTCCCAGGATTTCATTCAGATACTGGTGACCTTGAATTGAAATGAGAGACAGGGCTTGCTTTTTATACATTGTAACTTAAAATCACTATAGTATCTAGAAAGCAAGAATCTTTCCTTGTTTCCTTACTTCTTTACTGTGTGTCTGTGTTATTTCAATTAGTATATTGGCTATTCCTTCTAAGAAATTTTAGTTACGACTATCTTTACTGTAAGATTAAAACATTTGAAGATACAAGGATTTGCTATTTTAAATGTAAAGTTCTTCTAGATTTATTGCAGTGCAGATTTTGAAGTTATGATTAAAGCTATTTGAAAGTAAAAGATTTCCTTGGTCTTGTGTTATTTGAGAAATAAAGCAATGGATTCCAGTATGATCAGTTAGAATGCTGAAATCCAAGACTGTCAAGCAAACAAAGTAAATTCCTTTAAAAAAAATCTCTAACGGGCATTCAGGGGGTTGAGGAGATGAGTTTTCTTCAGAGGAACTGAGAAGAGCAACAGAAAAACATCCCATACCAGTAATTCCTAGCAGTTCCTCACTGTAGAGCAGTTTGGTTTTGTTTGGGTTTTTTGTTTGTTTGTTTTGGAGGGGACTGAAACTGGTTTTTAGAATGTTCAGTGCTGCAAAAGTGTGTACAGTTCATACATACTGTGGCCAGGTGTTTGCAGTAATGGGAGACTGAAAACCGAGCTCTGGATGTGTACATTTTATCTGATATTTCTCAGGTTAGTTGATCAGATTAACAATATCGTTAATAATAAATATTTTTAGTACTTGAAGTTCTTGGCAGCCCCACAGCTGTTAGGCTGCTGAAAAACAGAACATTCAGATTAAAATTGCCTTATTTAAATCTATTTGTGTTTGAACTTCACTCTGTATTTTTTACAACTTGGGAGGTTTGCTTACTAATTTGGAACTTTGCCTAATGTTTTGTTAAAATAGATCTTTCTATCTTATAATTAATCTCCTTGTTCTGTATGTTCATACAATAAAAGTGCAGAACAAATGAGTGCTCAAAATGCTGGATGTATAATGAATAGTTAGGGTTTAAACATAACTATTTTCCTGACAAGGACATGGTACTGCTATAAGCAATTGGCTGTCTTACATTATTCTTCTGCCAGGTTCCTTCTTTTTTTACAGATTGTACAATAAGAAACTGCATACAGTCAGGACTTTTACAACACCACCAAAGGAACTAGTTCATTTCCAAAAACAAGTGAATCTGCTTTATTCATTGTTTATTTAAAATTTAAATTCACTGGTCTTATCTCTACTTGCATGCAGTGGGAATAAATGAGTTTTCCTTATCGATTTGTGAATAGAATATCCAGCATGGCTCAGGGGGGAAAAAGCATATAGACCATCTGCTCATGCAAAGTGTCATCTTCTCTTTTTAATGAACCCAACGAATGACTTTAGTCAATCATGCAGAACTGAATAAAGCCTAATGTGGAGGTAAAAGACTACCTTCCAAGTTCAAAAGATCCTGTGCTTCTTAGAAGGGGAGAGGACTATTTGACTTTATTATTCATGGGCTTCAATTCACCTGAGCATCTCTTGTACAGATTTGGCTCACCATTTCATTTGATTCTGTCTATATTCTGTAAGGCTGGAAGAGGTTTGGTGTTTCAGTCAATGAGATCTCTCATATACAAAAAGATCTTTTCTGTAATGTTATGTATGAAGTATAGGCCTAGACTAAGAAATGTCTGCAGTTCTATGGGATGTCCTGTGGTTGCATGACTCCCACAGTACATCTAGGTAGATGCATATGCACAATTCAGTTCAGAACCTTGTTGAGGAAAACTGATGATCAGGGGTTTACATGTCTCCCATTGCCTTATATTGCTGAGTCAAAACTTTCTATTCATCAGACTGCCCAATAGCTGTCTCATAAAGTTGATCCCACAATAAGATGTGATATTTATGGTGTGATGCCTCTCCATATCTACCTGACTGTGCAGTATTCCTTGAAAACTTGATTTCATATTAAATTGCAGGCCGTGTTTCAGATAGATAAAGTCCATCTTCTGTAAGCACTTTCATTTGTGCAAATTATATTTTCTTGTGTGAATCTAGGCGTCACAGATTCTTAATTCTTTTTCAAAGCCTCATAATTTAATTTCTTGTATGTTTTGACATTAAGTTGGGTGCACTTTTCCTGATAGGGCTGTGACACAACTTTGTCAGGTGGCTGATTCTGCAAAAAAGGCCCCGATACAGGGTCATGTTTCGTCATTTTATATGGATCAAAGCACTGGTGTGTATTGATTAGTCATACTGCTAGCCTGCAACAGAACACTTCTTCAGGAAAACTTATTCAAGTGCAGAGAAGAATAACATTGTTGTGCCATTTTTAACATTCATTAACCTAACATACTGGAATGTGACTGAAGCCTAAAATAACTGTTTCTACCTTAATTGTAGCTAGATTATATTTTAGTTATAGCTAGGATACCTGTTGTTCTGGAGGCGTAAGTGGGATTCTTCATTTTACCCATTGCTGTCCATTTCGCTCCTTACCAACATACTAAACTGTAGTATTTACTATAGATGATAAGATCACTGGGAGATTATAGTGTGAGATTCCAAGGAGAGCCAATCTGCACATCAGAGCTGAGGAAACACGGTTAACCTGGTTTATTGTTTCATTCTTGGTTTAACAGCTCTAATGGTACTCTGTTGGTGTGGTCATTGTTTCCTAGAAAGTAAACAGATATCATTTTTTTGAAGGCTGTTAGAAAGCCAAAAGGCTCTGACAGCTTCTTGCTTGGGCCAGATTTGACTTTCAGGTGGAAAGATTTGGAGAGATTTCCTGTACCCATAGTTGTCCAGTTTTCTCAAAAACTAGTTGGGAGAGAGAGATCATCGGAAACGTCTGTAGCCTTTCAGAAAGAAGTTTCTGTGTTTGCTGTAGCAGTACAATTTGATAATCACAGAAAACCTGTAAGGAAAAAAAAGAAAAAGATTTGATCTTTGAAGGTAACATGTGGTAGTGTCTCAAGATAATAAATTACATCTAATCCCAGAAGTGGCTGTGGCAAAGAGGAAGGTCAAAAGGGAAAAAAGTCCAAATAATCCATAAAAAATGAAAAAGTTCCATATGTGACAAAATTGTTAAATATTATCAAGATAAATAGAGCTCTTTAACATGTGGAGCAGGGGAAAATTTTGCTGGCAATTGATGTTCTTCTGAATGGATTCCAGGACTGACTTTCATATGATGCAATGTGTTGAAGTTTATCAGAGAAAAAAACTCAACTGAAATTCCAGACAGAAATTTAGAATGTAAATCCATTAACTTTTGCTGATTTGAGTTTTCAGTTTAATTTTATTTTACCAGTACATCACAGCTTCACTTAGACTGCTGTTGTTGATATGCAAATTCTTTTTTAAAATCCTTCTACCATCACCGGAAGCTTTTCTTGTATCTTCTCTAATTGATTTTGAATATATTTTGTTATGTAAGAAATAGAGATTTAGAGCTGGATTAATTAATTTGGTTTAAAAACCAGGTTATGGATATCAGTCAGTTAAACAGAATTCCAACATTTATTTTCCCGCTTTAAGAAATCATTGTAAAATTATCTGGTATTCATACTCCATAACTATCGTGAAGCTTATTCCTTTTCATCACCGCAGATGCAGTTATTTGCGTCTCACAAGCAATGAACTGGACAGACAGAAGAAGTAGCTTTCTGATTAAGACACAGAAGATTAGAGTTTATGTTTCCCTTTAAGTTCAGGTATTCTTGGCTTACAGTCAAAGTCTAAGACCACAGAGATATGCCACAGTATTGTTATATTTAAATCTCCTTTTCTGGGTTACAGCGTTCTTGTATCGTTTCCTGCTTTTCAAAGGTGAAGCTAGCTGTGCTTTTGACTAATGCATTTCTTGGATTCTCAGCTCTTTTTTTTTTTCCTTAAGCACCAAACAAAGAAGATGCTCTTGTTGAATATTATTTCATTCTCATATTTGTTTTTCTACGGTGATCTTTTTCTATAAAAATACGTTTTAAAAAGCTTTTTCTGTACTTTAGTTCAGCCTATGGATACAGTATTTTTTCACCCGTGAGCTGCCAAGCTTGCTGATTTTTGAAAGCTGAATTCTTCCATACATTTTGTATGTGTGTGTCAGTTCTGATTTATCACAAGTATACATACATAACTGGGACCTTTAAAACAAGTGAAAATAGACAATATTAAACTAAAGGCATTCCATTTCCTGTCTATTTTCTTTGGAATTATTAGTCATATATTTTTAACATAATTCTTAACTGTGCATTCTTTTTGTTTCATCTTGTTTTGCATTCTGAACAGTAAAAAAAATACCTGATAGTATTAATAGCTTATTGGTCAAACTACCACCTTGGTGCTAGTAGCATGATCACAAAAAACAATGAATTAGCAGCTTAAATTCCTCTTTTGGAAAATTAGAAAGCACATTTTTAAAAGAGTTCTTGCCTCTTTTTTACTAATATTGTCTTATTCATTTAGTTAAATTTGTGTGTGTATATCTATATATATTTAAATATTTTCAGCAAATATAGCCAGAGTTTTTACTTACAGTTAGATAAGATGGTCAAGCACATTTTTAAGGTTTTAGATGGGACTGGAACTGCAATTGGTTGTGGGGACTTTGTGTTCATACACAAGTACACTTGTTAGCAAGATTTAGCTCATCTCAAAGTGCCTGTAGATCTTCTGTATTTGCTTTAATGTTCTATCAGCCATTGGTTAGCACCTGAATTCCTTCCAATGGTATAAATAATTTGAAACATCTTGTGCTTGATTTGAAGCCCAGAAAAATCAATTTCTACCTCAGACTGTATTATTTATTTCTGCCCTTCTTTTCTCCTCTCTTTCTCATACCTTAGTAACCATGGACATTTTTGAGCAAGAGATTGAGATGGCACTTGCACATATACTAAGTTGACATCCCAGGACTTCATAACATTCTTCAAAACAGACAGCTGGGTCTTGCCAGGCACTGAAAATGTCGTTAGTCATAAGAAAAGAAAAAAAAATCAGCACTAGTTTGTTTACTATATCCATTAATTCTTTTATCATTTCACTTAAAATGCAGTTCCACATTATGGTTTTTGAATGGCAAACTTAGAATTTTCTTTTCTACTTGTTCCCCTCAGCTGTGCCCTTTTTTTTTTCTTTCTGTTTTGTGAGACTGTGCACAGAAACCTGTTAAACAAAACAAAATAAAAACTTCTGAGTGGAAGGGAAAGGAGAAAGGGCTTTTATGTGGACTCTTCTACTGTCTGTGCTTAGAGAATAGTGTCACAAAAAGTTGAATTATCCAAATGAAAGGGGTGTAAATGATGCCTGGACAGAACACTGGCAGATGGAGGTAAGAATCTCTTAGTTTTTGCAAAAAGCCAATCAAGCAGGGACTATTTAAAAATTTGTACTACATGACTGCCCTAGACAGATGAATTGGATTTACCTGACGATACCAAAAAACCCCATACGGTTTCTGCTACACTCACACAGAATTTCTGGTAACAATTAAATCTGCTACAAAATACGGAGGGATTTTTAAAATATTTTCGGAAGGTCATTTATGTAAATGTCTATTGGAAAGGCTCTTTTGGTTGTAGAACAGGAAAAATAAAACAGGAGAAAAGTTTTCTTTAACCATTCAGCCACAGTTCTCATCTTTTATCTTCATCTTTGCAGTCTTCTTTGTTCTGCTGCACTAGAGAATTTCTGAAGTACAGTTTAAAAGTAGCTTTTTGGCCATTCTAATTGTAATTAACTGATTAGTTAGACATATATGAACTGTTAAGCCTTGCTATAAAACCTTGTTTTCATGTAATGTAAACACATGCAAAAAGAGATTGTTATTTTTCTCTTAATTTAAAAAAAAAACATTTCTAAAAGCAGCTAGTGAAGATGTCAGGCTTAGGAAAATAGCATAGCAAACCACACCAAAACCCAGCTCTGATATTAGGTGTTTTTAACATTTCACCAGTTAGGGGCCAAAAGCCTTTCCTAGAGGTCTAAAACTAAAGACATTATAAACTCTACATTTAGGTTTGGTGGAGGAGGTGCTATGATAACATTTTTCTTGTCATAAGCTCGAAGTAGATATTCCTAATTAGTGATTTACATCATGGTACTAGAATTTCTACCTCTCTTCCTTGTCATTTTACATAATTTTATCTTTTTTTTTTATCCTGAGAGATCATACATAAATCAGAACAGAAAAACATGAATTTCGATCTAAACCTTCAGTATCTTTTTACATGATGTCTATTTGGGTCTTTTAAACAGTACATGCGTAATTTACATAATAAGGCTGATAAAACATTTGTGAAAACTTACATACTTGGTCATTTAAGTATAATGCGATAAGAGTAAATGGCTGTTTCTGAAAACAATGATGTCAATTAATCTTTTTTCAGATTTATAATGGACTTTCTAAGGAAGTGCTTTGAAGTGTAGAAACAGACATCAACATCACATTGTAATGCATGTCAGGGACAGCTCCATACATATCTTAAACTCTTTAACTTAAATAAATGATAAAATATCTGAAATGAATTCTCATCCATAAATAGAAAACTTGATAACGGATATTTTTAGAATGATGCCTGAAATTGTATTTTCTATATAAGTTTGTACTGTCACTATAATGATGCTAAGAGTAACAGAATAGAAAAAATTACAGGAGATATTTCTCCAAATTATGTAAGAGGACAAAGAAGTTGTCAAAACACTGCCTTGTAGTCAGTTTAGTTTCAAAGTACTTTTTAGGACTATAAAATAAAACACTTTTTAAAGCTGTTTTGTTGTATAGTGTGATATATTTCACATTTCTTAAAAAGGGTACCTGGAGCTGTTTTTCTGAAATGTGGGTAGAATTGTTGTGATCAAATGAATAGTTCTGTATTTTGGTTATTATTAGTACACTAGAATAGAAGAATTTGTCTTACAGTATTTTCCCTTACACTTTATAACTTTATGGGAATTACTAAGGTCAGTTATGTAATCATTTTAGCAGCATAAAAAATTAAATTGGACAGACTTATAAGCATATCAAACTCTCCAAATATTGATGTCATTAGAAAAGCTGTACATGCTCAGAACATGAAGCAAATATAGTCTTTTTGTGTTGTGTGTTTTCCCAGTAGGCAGCTCAACCCCTCCCATCCGCTTGCTCATCCTCTCACCCCCATCTCCCACCCCACCCCAGTGGGATGGGAGTGCGAATCAGAAGGGTAAAAGTGAGAAAACTCGTGGGTTAAGATAAAGACAGTTTAATAGATAAAGCAAAAGCTGTGTGCACAAGCAAAACAAAACAAGGAATTCATTCACCGCTTCCCATCAGTAGGCAGGTGTTCAACCATCTCCAGTACAGCAGAGCTCTGTCAGAAGTTAATGGTGACTCTGGAAGACAAATGCCATCACTCTGAATGCATTCCCCCACTTCCTTCTTTATCCCCCATCTCTACCTGGTGAATATGATGCCATGTGGTATGGAATATCCCTTTGGTTAGTTAGGTTCAGCTGTCCCAGCCGTGTCCACTCCCAAATCCTTGTGCACCCCCAGCCTGTTCGCTTGGTGGGGTGGGGTGAGTAACGGGAAAGGTCTTGACTCTGTGTAAGTAAGTACAGCACAGCAATAATGAAAACATCCCTCTGTTATCAACACTGGTTTTGCCACAGATCAAAAACTCAACACTATAGGAGCTACTATGAAGAAAACTAACTATATCCCAGACAAAACCAGTGTATTGTGTTATTAGAGTACACAAGATGCCTTTTTTTCTTTCCTAATTTCCTAATTTCTGTCTTTAGAATTGAAGTTTGTCAGATGAGAGTTTGAAGCAGTATGAAAACATTTTAAGTTTGTATATGGTTATTTCTGTATGATATTGCATCATCTTCATGAGATGAAGTTCATGGATGATAAACATTCCAATTCATCTCTGAAACAAGGTTACAATGCCATATTGATCCTGAAGCTGACTGATGTGATAAAACGATAGTTCTATTTCTGGAAGAGGGCACAGAAGGTAAAATAGAATCAAGATCTAAAAAGATGTATTTTTTTATTCATATTCATTCATTTACAGCCTTTCAAACCAGAAGTTAATTTCCTAAATAGTGCCTATGAGGAGGCAGTGTGGCAGAGATTTTAAATTTATTTCTATGTGCCTAACCTATGAGGGGAATGTGCAGAATTAAACTTGATATGTTTTCATTCTCATCAGAAAGGAAGTTCTTGCTGTGCTCCAAAGAGAATGAAGGTCTGTTGCTGCATAAACTAGTTTTCTCCTTTTGGGTTATAATTCTTGTCACGGGTTAAAACTATGTGGCTGTTAAACCCAAAAGGGTTTGGCGACAACAAGGTTTTGGATGGAATGTAAACCCACCAAAACCTACACAAAACAGAGCTTAGCAGCTCGTTATGGCTTGAATTCAAGGTTTTGTTTAGGCAAAGGAAAAACAAACACAGGTTTAAGGTAAAGGGGGTGAGAACAGAAAGGTTTTAATAGTGAAAAGCCCATAAATCAATCCTTTTAAAGTTAAACAGGACTGGAAAAGGGAGAGAGAGAGAGGAAGAGATTGGTAACTACATGAATAGGCATATACAGGTATAATACAGCCTCCCATCTCGACCCACATCTCCTGCTTACAAACAAAGAACCCACCACACGGTCACACTGCTGGGGGGGACGGGGGGGAGGAGGGAGAGAGAGGGGAGAAAGCAAGGACTCTTTGTCCATGGCCTCACAAAGTTTCCAGTCCAAGAAAACTTCTCCGGGAGCAAACCTCCATGCGGTAACGTAGTCCTTCTTCCTCCATGGTAGCTAGGAGGAGACTTGAGTTTACTGAGGCTGTGCCGAGCATCTGGAAACAGTTCGCGTTCCCCTTCGCCATCAGTATCTGTCCCCTCCGTGCAGGATCTTGGGGCATGCAGCCTGTTTTACCCCTTGCCTGGTTGAACTCAGTCCAAAGCCACCCCCGCCGGTAATTGGCAGAGGAGAAATGTCTACCTGCTTCACAGAAGGAATCTTTTTACTGCTCCAGGGGTACTGAGGTAACTGTGGATGTTCTTTTCTCTCTCCCATTAAAAGTTTTCTCAGTCCCGGGGTGGAAATTCAAATGTCCCATGGCTCGCCCAAATTCAAAAGTGCTGCAGTTTGCCCCGAAGGGAGTGTCTCAAACTCCCCTTTTTATGCGCTTATTTGTGGAGGTGTGTCTGAATATCGCTTCCCTTCCCAAAACTCACGAGAACTCTTTCTGGCGTTTTGGGGGGAAGGAGAAGGGAAGAACAAGGTGCCACAGCCGGCGCCACTTTTAAACCATCACATGTCCTTACAGGATTTTCATCCCCTGGCCCTGTTGGCCCATTCATCCCATAGATCTCATTTTGGGGGAAAGAAGAAGGGAAGAACAAAAGCTCAGCCCCCAGCCGGCGCCATTTTCAAACTGTCACAATTCTACAAAACATGCCACATGTCATCTGGCTGTTTCTGCACAGAAAAAGAAAAGAGAGACACTGCGTATGTTTGTCTTTTTTCAGACCGGTGGACTAGGCTCTTTATTGGCATCATTCATCAGTGTCAGCGTTTCTGATTTAATGAATTCTGCCTATTCCAGATAAGTGAGAGTCTGTTACTCTATTAATAATTTTTCAGATTCCCTTGGAAGGAAAAATACTGCATTGTGGAACAAAGAACACATATTTTTCAATATTATCAGAAATAGAATTTAATATTAAAATGACCTTAGGAATCCATTCCCAAACAATGTAGTTTGGTAAGGTTCCTTGAGATAAAGACATAAAAATTAAGAAAAGAAGTCTGAAAACTCAGTTACTAATTTACATAAAATTCATAGATTAAGAGTTGATATGGACTTACAAAGCCTGACTGTGCATGAATTTTCTTGAATAAACTATTTATTAAGGCCTTTAAAACAGGTGATTCACTGAAAGACGCAGCTTTATTCCTTGAAGACTATTTTCCACAGAAAACCAATTTGGAAAATGTTACATTCACATCAGCAAAAATTTGGTTGAGAAACATTTGTATTAACATAAAATACTAGCCTTTTCTTATGGTTTAAAAATTATCATGCCACTTTAGATTGCTGAAATCTTATCATTCACAGGGGTGTATCCTGTGAGGGGTCCATAAGCCGCTATTTGGAAATCCAGGGAGCAAACCATGAGCTGACATTGGCACAGGCAATTAGGAACCATAATAGAAGGGTAGTGTTGTTTGTTTGACTTGCACCATACTGTTTGTCCTTCCCATTCTCTGAACAGCTGCCTGCAGAGGTTGAGTTATGGCCTTGGCTAGTGTCTACAAAGTAGAAAATGCATTTGGAGTACAGACATTGGAATAGAGTAATGCAAATAGAAAAACAAAGGTTAATTAACCTACTCATGGTATTAAGGCAGAATTATTTGTGGGAAGGAGAATAGAAAGAAGGAATGAAGGAGAGCTGAAGAGGCTTTCTGCCTATTGAAGGAAAGAAGCTGCTCTCAGGGAGTGAATGATAACGTAGTCTTAGAGGGAAGGACTGATAACAGCGGAGATGTGATGAGCTGACAAGCTGAGTTGTGTTGTTAGACAGCAGTACCTTTAAAACAGATTTAGGGGTCTCTATTTGATCATAATAATTTCCTTTATTTCTAGAAGGCCTGTACTGCATTTCCTAGCTTTAATTCTGGTGGGGTTTTGTTGGGGTTTTTTAGGAGCATTTTTGGTTCTGTTCTTAGAACCTACCTTTCTTCTTGTGCCTAACTAGAAACAGTGAAACTATTTTGGGGTGAGTCACAATAGCTTAAAATGGTCAGCAGAATATGTCTTTCATTGATTCACCATTGTCAGATCAGCTATGTATTTCAATAGATAATTCTACATAAGTAACTGATTGATCTATGTGACCATGGTCTCTGTTACAGTACCTCTTCTAGCTAGTCAAGAAGATACTTTGGGGAAAATTTTGAAAGCTTCTATGCTTATTTTCATATATATTCTAGGTTTTGATTGCCTCTCTCTTTTGCTAGCTATTGTATCAATGTTGCACATGTGTGATCAGCAGTCTCTACAGTTGAGATCTTTGATGAAGAACAGCAGACGTGGGTCTCATGTTTGTATGTCTTAAAAATATAGTAACCTGTAGAAGAATTGAGCTTTAATTTAAGAACTCCAGAACTGCCCTTGCTATGATTTTCCTCTCACAAATCTTCCACAGTCATGCATAGCATGGATATTCATGAAAGCTCAATAACTGCTGTGACAGAATTAGAAAGTACACATTGAAAGACAGTTGTTGTTCTGAAGGATGTTGAAACATTGACTAATGGAAGAAATTGTTTATAAAAACTTTGAGTAGAGAAAATATTTGTATTGGAGAGGCAAAAGAGCAGAAAAGACCCAGCTGGTTTTCTTTAAACCAATGAATATTCAGTAGAACTGTGAACTTTAGCATACACAGTTTCTTTATAAACATTGGAGGGTCTTGTCAGCACTTTTGCCTTTCAGTATTAAACTGCTGAGGTTGTTGCTGTTGGCCATTTCTGATCATTAGTCTCATCATGCCTGAAACACCCTGTTGAAATTGAAGGAAACTTTCTGTTGGTCATAATCCAAGTCAAAGCCATACTCTACAAATTAAGCTGGTTGTGATCCAGAAATGTTCACCCGTAACAGCATTATTTCTGTAATGGGCAGGCATGAACCAGTGATAAATACATGGCATGCTTTTACTGCTAGCAATAGTGTGAAGCACAGCAGAGCCACCATCCTGGAGGCAGCAACTTGTGCTGGGCATCCAGCCCTCCACTGTGGTGCAGATCTGGAGTGGTGGGGAGGCAGGGATATCACCCAGAAAATGGAGCATGCTGAGTGAAGAACTTCCTAAGCTAGGCTGTAGAAAGGATTGAGAAATCGGGCAAATCTTCAGTGTGCTATTTATGGAGGACTGATGTCATTTTCTCACACAGGGATACATATGTCTGCATAAGCTCTAAAGCCATTAACTCCTCTGGAGTTCAACTTCTCTCCTGAGTAAGACTTTTTTTCTTTTTGTTTTCTTTTTCTTTATTTTGGTACAAAATACAGAATCAGTAAGAGATCGTGATACTATTACCTCCCCACTTCATACATCCATTTCCTTTATAAATTACTTTATTCTGCATTTGTATTTTTTTCCTAAGTGTTGACTGTCCAGATTGATCTAGTATAATCTATTTATTTTTATAGACTAAATAAAAAGAGCCCAAAGGTCTTTTTTTGATCAAATGCATAACTTTTAGGGTGTCTACGTTAGATGGGTTTAATCCAATCATTATGATGCTAAAGCCTCTAAATTTGGTTGTTACACAGCTTGGCTATGTCCTTTGTACAAGTAATGTCTATTACTTTCCTCTGTGATAGGAGCTTTGTTAGTTCAATTGTATGTGCTTGTGATTCATTGAAAAAAATTAAGGAAAAAAGTTTGTCTTTTGAAGACATAAAAAGCAAGATAATGACAACTCCCCCACCCCACCCCACATACATTGTTCTCCTGTACATTTATGAAAAGGAAAACATGTAATCCTTATATAAATATTCTGTATTTTGAAGAAACAATGAGCCAGTGAAGTTGGAACTGTAAAAGCAGCAGCTCCTTTTTTTTTCTTTTTTCCTTCTACTGATAAACTGAAATATTTTTCACTCAATTTTTCATTAATTATTATTTGCTTCATCCTAGAAAAAAATCTTTCACAAATTGTCTTTTTAGGTCTGAGTTATGGGGTGAAAATATCCCTAGCAAGCCTGAAAATGCATAGGATCTTTTAATGTTTCATATATATATCAGAGGAATTGTGCTAGTTTTCCTAATTTTATTAAGAAATTGTTTTCATTAATGAGATGATAGAGAGGGATCCTGGATGTGATATGATGAGCTGAAATGAAGACTTACAGCGCATTTATTCGAAGATGGCAGAGAATCAAATATATTAATGGAATAGCATCTTTTTACACTTGCTGATGCAGATTTAGGAAACTGAAAAGATCTAAGATTGAAATTGTGAGGCACTGCTACAAAATATCCTTACAAAGTAATGAATTCATAATTTCATTAAGTTCTTTACTGGGGAACAAAAGGTCTTTTTTATAATCACTTTCTGTATCTGCAGTCTCAACCAGCAGAATTTAAGACTTGAAATGTAGAAAAAAATGCAGTTTATATTGCTAAATTTTAAAAGATTAATAACATTATTTGTGTTCTTTCCATATGGAATATTAAGGCTACATTAATTTCTGGGTGAATTCAAATTAAAGCTCCTTTTAATCTAAAATCGTGTCCTAACACCTGACTGTAGAAACAGCTTTACCGTCTTTATGATTGAGTTCCATGTGGACAGTTTATATTTAGCAGATAGTGTCAGAGCTCTCTGATAAATTAACCTGATCGCATTGCCTATTGTTTGACAAAGTCTATTTAAAGCCTAGTATGATATGGAAAATACTTCCACAATAAAATGGTTTGTGGTGTGAAAAATCCTCTTAAATATACCCTCAGTAAGATTTGGGATGAATTATTTCATCAGGTGGTGAGAATTTTCTTTAAGCATTTAATAACATCTACATGGGGTATACCGTTTATTATGGGATGAAGTTTCTCCCATCTGAAAGAGATAAACATAGGAAGTTTGTTCTGATACTTCAAAGAAATAGCAATTATTTCCAATCTTGGATAAGTAAGTTCCCAGCAAGAAATTCAAGTGGTGTAAAATGTATCATAAGGAACAGATAAAAAAACACTTGAGAAGCACTTCACCTAAAAAGTAGGAATATCTGGTAGCAAAACTTGTCCAGAAAGCTACTAAACATTGAACTGTTTTTGACTGTGTATTATATTTCTAAATTTCATCTGTCAATTTAATAGTTTCTACCATAGATGAAGCCAAAGCCTACACAGACAACAGTCTCCTTCACTTTGTTCTTCTTACTGGGAAGACTGATGACTTCCATACACATTAGCTACATTTCCTGATGTACACTTCTAGAAGAGTAAAAAGCTTCACCGTATTTTTAATAAAAACTCCATTGGAAGTTGGTTCCTAGTGTAAGTCTGATAGGAATAAAGCATAGAATAACCTGGAATCTCTGCTGATTTCAGATGAGCATAGCTACTGTCATCCTTCAGCTATAAGATCAGTAAGAAGTCAGGAGGAAGACAAATGTGGTAAAATTGGTTCAGAAATGTGTAACAGCACACATTGAAAATATTAACTTTTCAAAAAACAAGGCAAGAGAGGGAAAGTAAGATACAGAATCCCTATCCTCTCCTTGTCTTTAAAATTACATACTATAATTTGATGCATTTTAAGTACGGTTATTCTATCAAGATTAAAAAATTGGACATCTTTTTGCTTTTTTCTCCATTAAAATGTATGTATCCAGTTTTAGAGACCCACCATAGAATCACAGAGTCATAGAACACCAGCTTGAAAGGGACCTCAAGGACCAGCATTTCTTGGCAAAAGCATGGTCTAGACAAGATGGTCTAGCACCCCTGCCCAGCTGAATCTTAGAAGTGTCCAGTGTTGGGGACTCCACCACTTCCCTGGGGAGATTATTCCAATGGCTGACTGTTCTTATTTTGAAAAAAATTTGCTCTTGTGTCCAGTGGGAATCTCCCCAGGAGTAACTTGTTCCCATTACCCCTCATCTTTCACTTGTGACTCCTTGTAAAAAGGGACTTTCCATCTTCTTTGTAGTCACCCTTTAAATAATGGAACATGATGATAAGGTCTCCCCTAAGCCTTCTTTTCTCACATCTGAACAAATTCACTTCCCTCTGACTTTCCTCATCTGGCAGCTTCCCTGTCCTTTGATCATCTTTGTGACCCTTCTCTGGACCCTGTCTACATCTTTTTTGCGTGGTGGAAAGCAAAACTGAACACAGAATTCCAGGTCTGACAAGCCCTGAGTAGGGTGGGATAATGACTTCTTTATCTCTGCTGGCGATGCCTTTATTGATGCAACTCAGCACCCTGTTCTCTTTCTTTGCTGTAGCCGCACACTGTAAACTCATATTGAGCTTGTGGTCCACAAGAACCCCCAGGTCCCTTTCCACACAGCTGCTTTTCAGTGCTGTTTGCCTCAGATAAAGTACAAAAGAGGAGCAAAGCACCTAATTTTGTGGAGCTTGTGGTGTTTATGCTGTTGTACAAAGTAAGATACTATAAAAAGATGCATCAATCCATGACTTAGAAATTGAAGATTATAAGAGGTAACTATTCACAAACTGCAGATCTGGGAAAACAAATGCATATAAATAGTGATTCATTATTTACAGGTCCACATTTTACCCTGAAATTTAATATAGACAATTTCTAACTCACCAAGAATATTGCTTTGTGGTAACTTATGAACTTTATTGAATTAAACAGTTAAATCAAGGTCACCTGAAAGATGTTTTAACATGTTAGTGGTAAGGTCCATTGTGAAGTTCATTAAATTCATTTACGAACTGCACCAAATGTATTTTCTTCACAATGCTCCCTTGAAGAATTATGTCCTTACTAATGAGAAAACCACAATATTTGCTAATTACAGCATTTTCCCCATTTTTGTTTCTTAGTCTTTATAGTAATGTGTATTATATACAAATTCATCTGAGATAACTAAGGAAGCAAAAACAATTGAAAAATCAAACCTCCGAACTTTTATATCTGTTGAAATTATTGGATTTTATCCTGTCTGAAGTTAAAAAAAAAAAAGGAACGATTAAAATTTTTGTAAATGGTTTCTTATAGTACTGTAGGTCAAGGATAATGCAAGTGACAGTTCATTGTATAAAGAACAGTGTAAGACAAAATGTTGTGAATTAGCTGTATAGTACAGTGGTGATAAACCACCATTATGATGCTTTGATACCAAGGAACTTATGTATCTGCAGGTTAAAAACTGTGGCACAGGACTTCTCAAAGGTGAGGCAGGCTTTGGGTACAAAACCCTGTTGCTCTGTTTAAATGTCTTAATTAATTTTTATGTTTATTCAGTATCCATCTAACTATGAAAATTGTAATAATTTCCAAATCCAAAAAACCAAACCTAAGCTTCTCCGTTCTTAGGGTGATGCTCCAAAATGAGACTCAGGTTTTCTGTGGCTGAGGAGTCAGGCTCTCTTTGGCTTGTTTGCTTTTCTGGTTCTGTGACCTGCAGTGAGTGAGCAGTAGCCCTTATTTGAAGGGGAAAAGAAAAGAAAAAAAAAGAAAGAAAGAAAAAGAGAGAAATAGCTGGTTTAGCAGATAGTGGCTAAACAATGAAAAATCTGAATTTGAATCCTGCAAGTTGAGGCAAGAATAGGACCCAACCCTCCCACATAGTCTGTGTTTTAACCAATAGTCTATTCTGCAAACACCCAACAGCACTGAGATATAGTGACTGTGATTACTGTGCTTTGTGTTGAGCTCAGTGCTCTTGGTGTGTGGGAGGTGTGTTCAAAGTAGACAAATCAAGTCCAACTGTGTTGTTTAGTTAGTAAATCCCCAAAAACCTTAGCTGTTCAGATGCTGTTTTCAGTGAAGGTGGCTGATCTTCTGGGAATGTACACTAATGCACCTTTTGGTATCAGGGGAAGAAATATGATGAAAATTTAAACACTCTGCTAACTTGCAGGCATTACAGTTAGGAACTTTCTTGAATGTCTCAAATTCATTTTCCTAGGTTTTAGACTGAGTTTCTTCAGTCCTTTTTTTGGACTGCACTAGTTCATAACAGTTTGCAGTTTAGAAAAAGCTTTTTATCTTAAAGCAAAGTCATAATATAAAAAGCTGATTTTCTGTTGATAATTACTGCTGCAGACAATTCATTTGCAAGAATGCTCATGCTAGTCAGATTGAAGATTCCTGGTCCTTCTAAGGGTGGCCTGCTAGTGAAGTGGTATGGGAAGGTAGAAAGTAGGGAATGATCCTTTCCCTGGAATACTCTTCTCCCACAACAATCTGAAAGGTCAAAGATTTTTCTTTTGTAATTCTTCCTAGGTTTGTTTTGACCCATATTAAGTTTCTCTCTTTCTCACCCCCTTTCCC
>NW_010406365.1:0-2138 GCF_000710305.1 Buceros rhinoceros silvestris | reverse complement strand
CTTTTTTTTTCCCCTTTTGTATTTTTTTTTCGGCAAAGTGCTGGGTTTTTTTGGTGTTCCCGGGGGATCTTTTTGATCACTAATGGCATCAGATAGTAGAAACAGTAAAACAGTTCTGGCTCTAGTTAGGCTTAAGTTATGTTAATGGGGTTCCTCAATTAAGTCCTGATAAATGCATATAACTCGTTCAACCAATTCCATTTAAAATAACAGTAATGCTGGGAAAATGAAGACTGTAACCTGGATTTGCTACAATGGATAAGCTTGCATGAGCTGCCAAGTGATCTAGTCCTCAAATTACCTTGTTTTCAGTGCTGTTTTACTTAGCCTAAGTAATTAGCCTAACTAATTAGGCTAGTGAATGTTAGCTTTTAAGAGCATACTCCTTTCCTTTTTTTCCCCACCTCACATAAATTCTGGGAGCCTGAAAAAAGCAAAACTACAGAAAGGATATTATATTTGTGTGATGTGTATCTGATAAGGTTTGGTATAGTTGAACATGAGTTACACAGAATTAGCAGTTTGTGATAATTATTTCGTTACTTTCATTGACAAGCCAAAACCACCTGTAATAACAACACAGGAACCTTCAGAACCCTATTGCATATTTTGTTGATTTGTTTTCAGAATGACATGTTGGGCTTTCCATGAATATCTAGTGCACTTTACACAGCTTCCATTGGATCAAAATGGGGTTACTCTACCATTTGTTAAATGTTAGGACAGGAGGTAGTGCAGGAAGCGATTGGAAGGGCATTAATAGGGCATGCAAATTATTTCTTATTATAACATTTGGAAACAGAGAGTTAAAATGATACAGGAATTAGTATTTTCTTGGGAAGGGAGTGCTAGGAAAATCTAGATTGTCTCCAGGTGTTAAAAATCTGGTAGTTTTTCACATGAGTGTCTACAATGCATGTTAACTCCCAATCATTAAATGAAAAAATGTATGTATTCTGCTTATTCCAGGGCCATTATTTATGGAATTAATTTTATGGACATATCTTCCAAAAATGCTCATTAGTTCACCCAAACTGCCCAGGCACCTCTGAGCAGAATTCAGTACTATGAGTTCTATGGTACTTCCTTTTGCTTTGGTAATAGAGTAAGTAGTGCTCCAAAGGGTTAAACAAAACAAATCCTCAGCTTTTAATGCATGACAATTTGTATGTGCTGGTAGCATTTTACTAAGTGCAAAAAGAAACCTTGATAAACAAAAATAACACACATACATGCATATACATATACATGAGGCACCGATGGGTGCCCAGGTAGAGGAACTGCTCCGACTAGTGACGGAGCTCCGAGAGGAGGTGGACAGACTGAGGAGCATCAGGGAGAGTGAGAGGGAGATTGATTACTGGGATAGCATCCTGCCTTCCCTGGGGCAGACCCGGCTAACTATTGAACCACGAGATCCTGAAGGCTCCCTGTCCCACCTTCACCAGGGTGACCGTAATGATGTGCCCAGGTAGAGGAACTGCTCCGACTAGTGACGGAGCTCCGAGAGGAGGTGGACAGACTGAGGAGCATCAGGGAGAGTGAGAGGGAGATTGATTACTGGGATAGCATCCTGCCTTCCCTGGGGCAGACCCGGCTAACTATTGAACCACGAGATCCTGAAGGCTCCCTGTCCCACCTTCACCAGGGTGACCGTAATGATCGTGATGACGAGGGGCAATGGCAACAAGTTTATGCCCGAAGTAGCAGACGTGTTGCCTCAGCTAGTCCCCCACCCTTCCAGGTTCCTGTAGGTAATAGATATGAGGCTCTGCAGGTTGAGTCAACTAACTTCGAGGAAGATGACTCATTGAGAATGGAAACTTCAATAAGAATTAATCAGAAGAAGCCTAACTCGAAAACTGCCTCAACAAAGAAAAAACGTCGGGTCGTTGTCATAGGTGACTCTCTTCTGAGGGGAACTGAAGGCCCAATATGCAGACCTGAACCACTGCACAGGGAAGTCTGCTGCCTCCCTGGGGTTCGAGTTAGAGATGTGGTGAAGAAGCTTCCAACTCTTGTGCAGTCTACAGACTATTACCCATTACTAACATTCTGACTAGGCAGCGATGAAATTCCCCAAACAAGAAGCCTGAGAAAAATTAAGAAAGATTCAGGGCCCTTGGGCACTTGCTTAA
>NW_010406364.1:29937-33315 GCF_000710305.1 Buceros rhinoceros silvestris | reverse complement strand
CCTTTCCACTACCCAAGCGAATGCTTCAATTGCTGTTGCTTTGGAAATGAAGTTGACCTCATCTGCCCATTGTCACTTAATGGGGACACTTGGGTAATGATCGCGGGCTCCAGCCCTGTTAGCAGCACTGCGAGCATGTAATTTAGCCTCTTAGGCAAGGTACTTTTGAAATCTCTGGATAGTTTTGAACTCTCAGTTCTTACTAAATATGCAATTTTTCACGGTAACCAGGTTAATTCTTTTGTGTTGTGTTGTAATACTGTTAGGAATTTTTATAGTTCTTATTAAACATTATCGAGGCATTGTGAATTCCATAATTAAAAAAAATGAAAAGAACAAAGCTTGATTCACTTCTTTTTTTTCCTTGGTTAATTTATCAAATGAATTTTGCAAATTTTTCTTTTTCTCCACAGGCAGCGTGCCAAGTGTTTTAAAGGGGAAGGATTTAATTGCTCTGTAGGGATTGGTTGGTTATGGAGGATTTGGCTGATTGATTAGTAAACCCTATTGGGAATGGTTTAAAGCTCCATGATCTTAAAAATTGTCTGATTGTTAGGTTCTCCAAGGATGTTTTCTCTTTTTCCATATGTACAGCAACAGCTTCGAACAAGTGTCATTATTAGATAGTGAGGAGGGAGTGGAGGGGTAGATGGTCGATGCTGGGTGAGCCTAGAAGCACCAAGAGAGACACTGCAGCCCCCAGAGCGGTGATGATGATGATGATGATGGCGAGACAAACCAGCGATTGTTTATATGCATCCCTGCAGCTCGCTGGCTATGCCAGGCTGGGACAGCGCCTCGACTGGATACTGCGCTCGGTTTCTCTTCCAAGTCTTGTTCCCCAATATCTACCTTCTAATCAGTGAAATTATACAGAATATCTGATTTACCAAGGGGCAGACCCCTGATGTGTTCTCTGTGGCTGCATCCCTCTGGTGTCCCACTGGTCGATATCCCAGTAAGGATGCTGAAGGTCTCACCAGGGGATCTGGGTTGCTCAAGTGCATGGGGAGGTCTTGCCGGGGTACCTGGGATGCTAAAGTGCACAGGGTGGGGTCTTGCTCACTCCTCCCTGGGGCTGGTGGGCAGGACCATGCAGGAGGAGGGAGGTGGGGCTGCAGCCTGCTGGGGCATTGATTGAGATACCCCAGAGCAGGGGTGTGGGGCTTGTAAAGCCCCAGTCCAGGAGTATATGGGTGATCAGCTACAACTTCAGAGCCTGGGGATGTCCAGACAGAAGCCTTGAACAGGGTAGGCTTTCAAAAAAGGGTGAAACAACAGAAGAGTGCTCTGCTGGTGTTTTTCACTGGCAGGGGTGGTACCCACTGCCCAGATGCTGCTGCTTTTTTATTTCTCCCAACCCCACCTAAGAGGGGGCTGTGCTCTGCCCTCGCCCCAGTGCCTTCAACTGAGATTGGGATCCAAAATCAATAGAGGTGATGTCTGTGCACTGATGTCAGGGCCTTGGAGACTCCAAGGCTGTGACTCCACCAACTCCAGTGTGCCTGGGAGAGTGCAGCTCTCCAAAATCTCTGCTGGGCAGGAGCTCGGGATTTGCTTCCATGGCAGCTGGGGAGCATCCCTGTGGGTGCTGCCATTGCCAGCAGCATTCTGGGTTGTTTTTCAAGCAGTTCTGCACTAAAGATGGCAAAAAAACCCCTCAATATCTTGTGGTTTTAGCCATACCACGTCACTGTCCATGGTCCAGGATGTGCCACTGGAATCACTCCCATTCCCGGCGTAGCCCTGGTGGGTCCAGAATGGGGGTCCCTGGGGTTCTCCAGCCTCACCATGCCACTGTGGTCATTGCAGAACCCACTTCGCAACCCGTGTTCCCCTACCACCCCAAAGGCCGTTAAAAAGATGCTGACGGCCGTTTTTCACTCCCTGCTTATCTGTATACACGCAGGACTCGGGTTTTGCTTTCTTGCCAATATTTTTTTATATAACAGTGAAATATTTATATTGTCCAATAAAAGGCAGTAAGCTTGCAATCTCGCACAAATTCATTGGAGACCAGGAGCTTTGTTGTCTGAATTTTACACACAGCAGTGACCTCTGGTAATTGGCTCCATACATCTTTAATGTCACAGATTTACATAACGCGTAGGGGGTGATTGATGGCCATGGTCACCCTGCTGGTTCAGTAGGCAGGGGCTGGTGGCAGCCATCCTGCACCATGTCTTCTCCTGCCCCGTGTCCCACCATGGCACGGCTCAGTGGGTTTTTGGTGATGCCAGGGAGGAAGGAGCCTGTCCCCTGTGAATCAGGCTTGTGGTGTTTAAATCCCCAAGGCTGGCTCCGTGCCGAACATGGTGGTCATGGTCCTGAGGTTTTGGTGGTCATGGTCCTGAGGTTTTGGTGGGACATGAGGATGGACCAAACTGCAAGCTGAGACCAGCTGCTGGTTCTGGCAGTGGCAATTCCTTCCATTGCAAACTAAATTTTCCCCAAAAGTGCCAGTTTTTGGAGCCAAGTGGGGATGCTCAGGGTGGACAAGTCAGGGATGGGAGATGCATCGCTAGAGCCGGTACTCAGGATGCAGCCAAGCCCCACGCGGGCACCTCCCTACCTCTGCCACCTGCCTCATCTCCCAATTTATCAAAAAGCAATTAATAGCCTTCTCCCTGCTCAGGTTTTATGATTTCTGTCTCTTCCTGTCGTCTGCAGGGCAGTAATTAGAGTCTGTCTAATGAGATTTTCATGGCAGGGATACGTTCTCTCACTGTATCTCCCCATCAGACAAAGGCTTTGCCATGGTTTATGGTGCCAACGTAAATTTTTTCCAGTGATACAAGCCAGATGGAGACTGGGGCATCCCTTGTCATGGCTGGGCTGTGGGATTTACTGGGGAGCATGCACAAGGTCACTTCGCATCCCATCAACCTCATCACTTCTATTATTTTTTTTTCACATTTCACTAAAATTAAAAAGCCATCTATATCTTAAGAACCTTATTTATGAACACTTAAGTGTAAGTAAGTCATTGTGGGACGGCTTCCCTCCCTGCTGATGGATGTAATCTGGCACCAGGGTGGACCGGGTGGGAAATCTGGCAATACAATATGCTGTGCTTGACTATTTTGACACTTGGAGTGTGATGTTTTTACAGATACTGATGAGCTTATGGCACTGCTCCTTTTGGAGAAGTGAGGAGGAGGCTGGGGCTGAGAATACTGATTAGCAAGCTCCTGATTATCTGAACAACCCTCTCAGCTTGCCTTTTGTCTTGAGTGCAATACAGAATTTCTTCAATTATTCATATAAACCCCCTTGTCGATATTGCCAGTGCTCTGCGGCCATGTGATGCAGAGCAAACGCAGTCTGGGGGAATGATATTCCTGCAGTCTTCAAATCCAACCCCTCCTAAAACACATG
>NW_010406364.1:24840-29758 GCF_000710305.1 Buceros rhinoceros silvestris | reverse complement strand
ACTCAGCTGGGAATTTAAGAACAATGTACCTGAGGTACAGGAGATTTGCTGTTAGAGAACTAACTCGGCAGGATGGTGGATTTCCCTCCTTGGCAACTAGGTTTTTGAGACTGTAGGTGTGAGTGACTAATGAGAAGGGGAGCTAATTAGCCACAAAGACAAATAATAGCCCCTAACCTTGGAGTATGGGGATTGCTGGCTTTCACTGCTGCTGGTAGCTCCTTTGGGTGGGCAGACCTGGGTCCTGAAGAGGGGACATGGGGGCTTTGCGAGGGAATATATCTGCCAGGATGGTCCTCGATGAGCATGGGAGGAAACTTTGGGTTTATAAAAAGCAAACACCGAGCATTTAGCTCCAAGATGCTGGCACCCAGCTCGCAGCCCAGATGGGGGAAAGATGTGTTGTTTTTTAAAAAAAATATTTTAAAAAGATGTGAAGTGCAAAAAAAGAGCAACTCTAAAATAGCTGTTCTCGGAGGCTGGGTGGGGAGGGGTGTTTTCTGCCTGCCTGGGTGGGAGGAAAAACTGGCAGCATTATATGGGGGTGCTCAAAGGAGAGGTGGGCAGAGGAATGGGCAGGAGCTGCCCTCACCAGCTGTGGTCCTGGACGTGATCCCAGCCCCTTCCCACCCTGTTGGTCTTGGGAAGGGGAGAGCCCTGGGAAGGACAGACTGGACCCCGCTTGGTTTGGCCAAAGCATGGGGTCGCTGTTCCCAGCCCCTTGCCTGATGTTGTGCCATGCGCGGACAGAGGTACGGGCAGGATCCTGCCACCAGCAAGCTCCCTGATGTCCCCTACAGAACATCAGAGATGGTGGCCCTGCCTGGAATGCTTCCTGGCAGCAGGAGGAGCCATCACCACTGGGAGGTGCTGCGGTGTGGCCAGGAGATGCTGTGCTGTGGCTGGGAGGTACCACGATGAGGCCAGGCCGTGCCGTGGAGTGGCCAGAAGATGTCATGATGTGACAGGAGGTGCTGTAGCATGACCGAAAAGTGCTGCAGCAAGGCCAGGAGATACCACGACATGGCCAGAATGCACCAGGTGTGGTGGCAGCAGGCGGTCTGAGGAGAAGCTGAGCACCGAGGTGAGACAACATGGTCCCAGTTCACCACCTTGCTGCAGAAGGCATCCCACATCATCCTCTAGCCTGACTCAGGCAGTCCCCAGCCCCTACCACATTCCCAGAGGCTCCGCAGATGCCTTGGCCCTGGTCCCCAATGCCGCCAAGAGATGCAGTTGCACCTCAGGATACCTCCTCTTCTCCCTGGCTTTGTAATGCTCGCTCTTCGGGAATTGCTTTCTCGGCTTCTCTAATGTGCTTCAGTGGAAACCCCTGGATAGCTGCCAGTACTCGGAGCTTGCCAGCAGCGACACATTAGGATCTGTCATCTGCTGAGCATTACCTGATTTTAAATCTGTCTCTTTGGAGCTACGGAACTGCGTAAGAAAATATTAAAGTAAACAAATGCGACTGAGTTCCATATTTTTCATCATTTTATTACTGAGTTTACTGATACTCTCATTTATTTATAGGACAATGCAGTATTGATTTATTCCGATGCACTATGCATAAACGCGTAAAAGAGAGTGATAACAATAGGAATACATTTTCAGTCTTTTAAATACTGCGTTTTTTCCAATAGTCTTCATTAGCTCTGCTACCAGAATATGAGCAATGTCCTTTGGGGAGCCCCGACCGGTCCCTCTGCCCAAGTGGCTCCGTATTTATGGGGGTGTACAGGGAAGTGGGATGCAAATCTGGGGTGGATACTTTCCTGCCCCACAGCGTGTTTTATCCACAGGAGGTTTTGCAGGATTTTATCCCAAAAGGTGGATCCCAGTCCCCTGAGGTTGGTTTTCTTGGCTGCGGCTGTGCCAGGCAGCATAGGGTGGGCACCAGCATGCTGCTGCCTCTCCTGGGGCAGGGCTCCAGGGGCCCTGCGGATTCTCTGTTGCCTCCTCTTGTTTATTCTTCACACGCACACACACACACTTTTTTCCCCTTCTCTTTTTGTCTTGTTTTCTCTCTTTTTCCATCTTTTTTTATCTTTCAGAATATTTTTCCTTTTTTCCCCTTCTCCCCCTTTCCCCCCTCCTTTCCCCTCTTTTTTCCCCTCTCTTTTGCCCTCCTTTTCCTCTTTCCTCTCCTTTTTCCGTCTTGCCCCCTTTCTTTCAGATACATATCATTAACCCTCAGAGCACAAAAATTATTTTCTTATTATTAGATGAAAAGGTAAAATTAAGCTGGCTAGACAGTAAAGGAACAAACTACAATTAATTACCTTTATTTATTATAGTCATTATTTTAAACTTTTTTTTTACTCTGATAGATAGATGAAAACATCTAAATTCAATGTTTTGTTCTGCTAAATGGGAGGTGAAGCTTTGTGATGCTTGGGCTGCACCCGCCTGCAGGGGCCACTGCCATCAGCCACCCGGGAAATTTTTTGCATAATTTTGCAAGAAATAATTTTGCAGGAAAATAGTTTTGTGGTCTTGCAGGAAATCTCGCCCCGCTGAGAATTAACCTTCCCAGGTGGCACCTTCTCGTGCCAGTGGTCGGAAATCATCCTGCTCCTTTGAGCCACCTCAGCTTCAATGCTGAAGCCTTTTCGTTTTGACATGTGTGTTGGTAGCAGATCATTTGGAATTGCCAACTGTCCGCAAGTGCACTAAAGAAATAAATTAATCAAAATAAAGGAAAAAAATTTCAGGAAAAAAAATTCAGGAAAAAAACCCCCATCTAAACAAGCCTGTGGGAAAAAAAGTGTATTAAATTCTGTTGGTGAGGGTGGTAAAATAAGCTGGAAATATTTTCCCAGCTCACTGTGTGGTGCCTGGAGGCTGTAGCTCACCTGGGCACTCAGAAGGCTCAACCCAAGAAATCCTGCATTGTGGAGAAAGGGAAGAGCTCGGGCACCTTCTCCTGGAGCCAGCTGGGCCAGGATGCTGCAGAAACAGAGGGGGGAAAAAACTAACCTAATGAGCTGAGCATCCTCTGTCTCTGCTCTCAGGAACTTTGCCAAAGCATCATTGAACTTGTTAGGAAGTATTATAACAAAAGTAAAAACCAGCCACAATTTTCTTGCATTCGGGATCCTCTGCTTTGTAAAGTAAATTATTAATGCTTAGCCAGCTGGGCCAGGATGCTGCAGAAACAGAGGGGGGAAAAAACTAACCTAATGAGCTGAGCATCCTCTGTCTCTGCTCTCAGGAACTTTGCCAAAGCATCATTGAACTTGTTAGGAAGTATTATAACAAAAGTAAAAACCAGCCACAATTTTCTTGCATTCGGGATCCTCTGCTTTGTAAAGTAAATTATTAATGCTTTTTTTTTTCTCCGTTAAGCAGTTATTTGCAGCAGTCTTGGTCTATTTCTCATTAGAAATAATATCATCTGAAGAACTTCTATTGATTCTTTTTTTTTTTTAATCTCCAGATTATGAGCATGAACAACATATTTCTATGACATTCCCTTTAATTAGAATTCTCAGGGTTTCTTTTTGTATTATTGATCTTTTTGACAAGAATTGCTTTTCACCCTTGTGAAAACGTTGTGAGCTGCTTCTGCCTTCAGAGAAACTGGCGGGAGAGGCGGAAGGTGGGGTGGGAATGGGGACATGGGTCATGTGAGTGTGCGATGGGTTCATGTGGGTGTGCAAAGGGTCTGTGGCTGTGTGATGGGTCTTTGTGATGGTGTGATCGGTCTGTGTGGGGGTGTGATGGATCTATGGGGGTGTGATGTGTCTGTGAGTGTGTGGTGGGTCTATGGGTGTGCGATGGGTCTGTGGGGGTGTGATGAGTCTATGGGGGGGTGATGGGGCTGAGTGGGGGTGATGGGGGTGTGATGGGTCTGAGTGGGTGTGTGATGGGTCTATGGGGGTGCGATGATCTGTGTGCATGTGTGATGGGTTTAAGGAGTCAGACAGACACAGGGCACTGGGAAGGCAGCAAAGGACTCCAGCATGAGGCGGGGAGTCTCCAGCACACAGCTGTACCGTGCAAAGGGACCAGCCCCCACCACCCCGAGCTCTCCCTGGGGACGGTGGTTCCCTCCCAGGCTCTTCCCCCTCTGCAGCCCTTTCACTCTCCCAACTTCTTTACACATTAGCAAAAAACCCTGAAGAAAATAGCGAAGGTTTGAATGTATTTTTATTATCAGTTTTCTTCAACATTTGGGGTCTCTGCTGCCACTTTCTCCCCCAGCAGCTGTTCCTCTCCACTGAAAAAGAGCTCATTTGTGGTTTACTGCCACCAGAATTTCGATGGAAATAACCCACTACTTATCCTGCACTTGATCTCATGGATATGAGAATCATCAATTTTCTTCAACTTTTGGGGTCTCTGCTGCCGCTTTCTCCCCCGACAGCTGTTCCTCTCCACTGAAAAAGAGCTCATTTGTGGTTTACTGCCACCAGAATTTCGATGGAAATAACCCACTACTTATCCTGCACTTGATCTCATGGATATGAGAATAAACTCACCGCCAGTGCAATGCAAATCCCGTGCCTTTGGAGAGGAGATGCTCAAAGAGTTGTTCCTCACCGCCGTGCCGGGAGGAGGACTGGCTGTGCCGGGGGAGTTTTATCATTTTGTCAGTCAATTATAATAATATTTCTGCTTCCAAATGTTTTAAAAGTTAGCGTCAGAAGGTATAATCATGGTACAGAGGCCAGCTTGACAAGAGTAATTAATTAGGCTGTTACACAGTCTACAGTGATAATTGCTTTGGATAATTGCTTTGGAAAGTCACCAGCCATGAAAAGGACCGGTGTGTACATGTAATTTATCACAAGGCGGTGATCCCGTGCCACTGCTGTGCCTCACCTTGAGCCCATGGATGCTGCAGAGGGAGGCGGGGGAGAAATAGAAATTAATAGTATGTTGATATATAATGCAGAGACCGAGCGCGCCGCTG
>NW_010406364.1:1868-24410 GCF_000710305.1 Buceros rhinoceros silvestris | reverse complement strand
AGCAGGAATCTCCCCTGGCATTTTGGTGAATTATCCCCATCTGGAAAAGGCGAATGAAAATTTTAAATACCTTTTTTTCATAGACATTTCCTTGAGGTTTAGTAGGACTCAGAAAGAGCAGAGTGGATGCCTGGCTCGCCGTCCTGCCTATCGGCCACGCTGATGATGTGATGATGCCCAGCACTAACACGGCCTGAAACGTGCTGGCCCTGAGCCAGAGACAGGGCAGAAGCCTGGACTGGTGAAATGGCCTCCAAATGCCTCCTCCTCACTTCAAGCAAAATCTGTTGGTAGTGAAATGCCAACAGTTGTACCTTTTCATCGTAATAGGTACCTTACTCTATCTGGGCATCTCTTCTGAATAAAGCTTGAGAAGAACGGATCAGGTGTTCAGCATAGCAAAAACCCACCTTGAAATGGGGTGAAACATGGCACCAAAAATATACCACTACAACACTCATGCTGCATGTACTGTAAGTATTAAAAATTAAATCCAAGAGACTACTGTTTCTTTGAGGCTTCAGGATCTGTTTTTCCTTGCATTTCTTCAAGCTTGATAGTGCAATGCCATGTTCTCTTATGTGAAGGAAGTTTTTGTAAGAAGCCTTCCCTGTTTCTGTGTCACAGTCTGCATTAGCCTTCAGACTGGGCTTCTTTAAAGGCATCTTTGCTAAGCATAGTTGCACCAAAACCAGCAGTTGTGTCTAATGGGCTTATTCATCCACTTCTCTGACAGTGTAAGGGAGATTCACAGCAGGGTGACAGAGGGAGATACAGGCGATACCTCTCAGCAGGCTGAGTACTGCTCAGGTTTTCTCTCAAGAAAATGCACAGACCTACAGCCGCTGCAGGTGTGATGCCTGGGTGCAGGTAAGGACAGAGCCAGAGTCACCAGGCCGAGGTGGTCACAGGCAGTGGCCGGCAACCACTCTTCTGGCCATCATGTTCAAGTACTGGCACTTCTTCTTTCTAGACAAGCAGTTTTTCCAGAAGGAGAGTTTGCTAAGCACCATCCTCGTTCACAGGTCACTCGGGTTATTGAATCCCATGAGGCTCACTTCGTTACATGACTTTGGCTTATTGTGACAGACTCTTGTAATAATCCCAAAGTTCTCTTTCATGCATAACCATCGTCTTCACTGCCCAGCACTGCAGAACTTTTGTATCCCGACTGTTCTATCAGGAAAAAAATTCTTCCCTTTAAAAAACTTCCAACAGTTTAGAGACCAGAGCGATTTGGCACAGTGAAGGTAAGGTTATAGCTGGGTGTGATGACATGCTGCATTCAGTCAGTGTAACCCTGCTGCAAGTAACAGGCAAGCTCCCCAGCAAAGCTGTGGACCTTTCTTCAGGCTCATGCCAACAGAAAATCTGATTTTAACGGAACCACAGTAATGAAACTCAAATCTTAGATTTCCAGAGCGGAGTAGATATCAGTGAATTCAGAGTTTACGGTGAGGCCACTGTAAAGCTGACACAGAGCTACAAAAATGACATACCAGTACCTAGCTTACAGGAATGTCCTGAGACAGGCTTCATTAATCTTTGCCAAAATCTCCAAGACCCTTCAGAGAAAGGCATTGAAGAGCAAACAATTATTTAGAAAAGCAGTGATCTTTGGCTGGCAATCTGCAGTTTCCCATTTTACATTTGTAAACACAGAAATGCCTGTGAGCCAGCTATCCTTGCTTTACAAAGTGGATTCATCTGGATAACCTGACACCTGGTTACAAGTGCCACTTTGCGATACTTGGCAAAGATCTAAAATAATTTTTAAAATGGTGAACTGAAGTCTTCTAAGAAGATGTATGAAAGCTCAGCCAGTTTATCATGCTTTCCTTCCTGCTTAGGTTTCCCTTCAGTTCAGAGAAACAGCACCTTATTATTTTTACAGTATCGAATATGTTTATGAAGAGAAACAGTGAAGAAACTTGAACTGTTCCTGCCTATGAGAAGCAAAGTTTTTTCTAAGATCTCGTTCAGAATAAATGACATCACTCATTTTGGAAAGGCATTGATAACCCTGGTGGTCTAAAAATTAAGTGAATGTTTATGTTTATGTTGAACTGAAGATATAATAACTGTGTAAAAAAACTTTTTTTTTTCTTAGTCTTAGGATCCATTTGAGCTACAAACTATTTTATTACGTATCTTTGTAAGCATTTGGTTTACTGCAGTTAGTAATTTAATGCTACCAGTTCATACTAAAAAAAATATATGGGAAACTCAGAAGTGGAGGGACCAGATCCCACAACTCGTTCACCTACCAGAGTCCAGCTCTGCATGCCCTTAGAAGCATTTATAAATACTTGAATAATAGCAGAAACACACTTCTGCAGCACCAAACCTGACAAACCAGCACCATTTGAGTAGAATTTGTTGTCCTGCAGTAGCCTGTTTCTGAAAACAATCAGAAAGTAATACTTATAGACGTAGTTCTACAGGGAGGGGGATATTTTCCAGAATGACCACCCTACCATGATGACTTTATCACTGATGGATATGGCCCATGAGCACCAGCATACATCCCACGCTCAGTTCTGGAAATCAGAGTGCAGGTCCTGCTGTGTCACAAGCTGCCAGTGCCAGTCTTTTGAAAGAGGTGTTCAGAGCCAGAGTGGTGCTTTGCTAGTGTGCACCTTAGGGGCAGTGTGCTTATGTACAACATAACTTTCTGACATCTGTTGCCATGTGTGAGTTATTTCCCTTTGGTTGAGGTCGGAGCTCATGCCCAGCAACACAGAGCACTGGGGAGAGCACCCTGCTTTTCACCAGATCAAGACTTCAGTTTTGGTAGAGGAAATAAATGCTATTAAAAACAATATTATTTTTTTAATTTGCTCACTACTGTGGGTAGCTGGGGATGGAGCTACTATGAAGGCAACACCTGCCGTCCCACAGCACAATGTGCAGCACTGTGCAGGCTGCCCAATGCTTGTGGGACACAGGAAAAGGAAGCAAATCCATCTCATCCTGCCCGCAGATCAACATTACCCACTCCTGACCCAGATGCTGGAGCCAGTCACATGGCTGTTATGAACCCTAAAGAAATTCCACCAAAGGAAAATAAATAACTTCGAGAAAGAAACTGGCTGGGCATTGCCTCAGTGGACAGCCCCCACCCTTTGTGGAAAAGAAGTTGCTCCAGGTGCTGAGGGAAAGCCGAGTCGCTTCCACTGCCTTTCAAAGTCAAATGACAGCAAAAAGGCAGGACCATTTAGGCACAAGATGTAGAATAACTACAGTGGCTTTTGATCATCATACACCTCTTTGGTCCTCCTACCAAGCTTGGTAGTGTCTCTGCGGGAGTGAGCACACTACATTCTCGTCAAGGAAATGCTGAACGGGTTTGCAGTGAGTAGTTTGTTCCATTTAACATAAAGCTGCAATCAGAGACACGAAGGTATTGCACAAAATGGTTGCAAGACTCTGATTTTTATCTTGTTCTGATGTTCTCCAGGACTACACAGTTATTTATGAATAGTTACTTGCAGGGTCACAAACATGCTTATTTGGACACCCTAATTCTGGAATTAATTGTCCATTCAGCAGCAGCTGGAAAACATTTTGTTAGCTTAATGAGGCAAACACACAGACTTCATCATTCCACTTCATCCAGCCCAAGTCTGTCTAATATCGGTCTGGTTCTCTTTGAAGCACATGATAAACACGGTACTAGTGCAACCACTACAAATTGATACCAACTGAGATGTACCTGTGTAGTTGTAGACAGTACTCGGGGAATGATATTTGCATAGCAAGTTGTAGTAAAGAATAAGATGGCAAACAAATGTAGAAATGAGGTATCAGTTAGCCTAATGGTAGAGCAGGTAAACTAGTCAAGCCATATTCATACTAAATTTCATCTTCTGACTCCTGATCTCGTTCAGTTGTTTTCAGTAATCCCATTTCCATGGCCTGGGACTGTTTAACCTTTGAACGAACTGCCCTGGAAACAACAACAACAACAAAAAAAAAAAATAAAGAGTTGTCAGTAGTAACACCAAGTCTCATCTGGCCATTTTTACATGGTAGAAAACTGTTTAACTCTTGCATCTCATGAGGGAATTAGGATAATTGATTTATGAAGACTTGAAGTGGGCCACTGCGGAAGACATCATAAAGAGGAGATAATGATTTCAAGCAGAATCTGGGCAGAATTTAACCCAGGGCCTTAACTGTAGACACCTGTATTTTAGCATGAGTGACCACTCTACAATGCGAGCATGTACTGTGACATTAGTATGTACTGCCTTCAACAACACCACCTGTACGTACTGCTTGTAAAAGCTTGTGCCTGTGGACACATCTAAGAGCTTTAAAGCAAACCTTAAGCAAATCTCAGTGTAACATCTAGGAAGTTCAGTGTTGTTCAGGCACGAGACAGATTGCTATGCTCTCCTGGAAGAGTACTATAAAGCAGTGAAGAAGAGTGAGTCTGGAACAAACAGGATCTGTGCAGCGTGCCGTGATCAGCCTGGGGGAGGTTGCCTGGTGCTGCAGCAACCACCATTGCCAGCAGAAGGGATGCAAGATTGCTGTCACTTTCTCTATAGTTGTCATCTTTTACAGAGCAAAACTGTTACCCAGCCTTGAGCGTTGGTGCCTTTTGGACTGCGATCCAAAAAGACGTGGTGCCTCCATGGTGCAAAGCAAGACTGCAGGAATTACATATGGCCAAAGCACAATTAAATAGGGCTATTAGGACGGTAGCATTAAATCAAGGGGTGAGAAGCATGTTTGCAACAGTGCAGGAAAGGGCTTAGTAAGGTCCTGCAGGCAGCAGGTGATCATACGTGACAGAATCAGGCTCATTTGTACAACCAAGTTAACTCTGCAGTTGGAATTTTGTCAGAATGAGCAGTATGCAGCGAGGAAAAGGATTAACTTTAGAAATTAGGGGATGAAACTGGCTAGGGAAAAAGAAATCTGTTCTAATCACAGCTAGCCATGAAACTCGTCCAATAATCTTCAAAGTCAAGTCATAAAGCTTGCTGACTAAGCCACTTAGAATTAGTGGGAGAGAAGATTTCGTAGGAAAAAAAGTCTCTCTCTCTTGCAATTTTTTATGCATTTAAATGTAGAAGACTATCAAAAAGAGCTCATTTTATGTAAAAAGCATTATGCTGTCAGAGCTGTACTTCATGAATGTTTTTCCACTTTCTACTATAGCGATGAGTCGTGTCATCTTTATTGATTAGCAATATCTATTTTTATTTTACCTTCCAAGACAGTTAATTACTTTGTGGAAACCTTTTGATTTGTTGGTGAAACTTTTCTAAAATAAAGCTCCTGCTAGTCTAAATAGACAGGTTTCCAAAGTTTTAGTGCTTCAAGTCACTTACCAGCTGACAATTGTGTAATTCACTGCAAGTATAAGAAAAGCAAAGGCATAATGCCAGCAATAGCACATAGTCAGGAACATCATATTAGTATGATCCATCTGATTCCACTCTGGGCTCCCATTTGGAGGATAAAGCACAAAGCCAATCTGTAATAAAATAAAAGATACTTAGCAAGCATCATTTGACATGTGCCCTATATTGTATTGTCTATTATGATAGGCAGACATTTCATTTTATTATAGTGCTGATTATTTCTGTGATTATTATTACAACCAATTTTGCAGTCACACTCTGATGAATCATTTCACACAGTTTTATGCAGAAATGCCTTTGAAGGTGGCATGCCAGTCCCAGAGATCCCCTGCTCTTGCCCAGCAAATTCAGGAGTCGACCCAACAAATCCTGCAGTGACCACAATTACGTACTGTAAGGAAAGGAGCTGGTCCTCAGCTCCTCAGCCGTTTGCAGACTCACTACTTCCCAACAGCATCTGGGAATGTGTTACATGGTTCAGAAGATGAATAAAAAATAAGTAAAGGTGAGTTGTAAGTCTATTTCTTCTGGATCATCCAAGAAAGAGGTCAGGTTTTGAAATTAAATTATAACAGAGCTTTCTCACTCACAGCTGTAAGTCCACATAAAATACATAGCTGATGTGTTTATTCAGATCTGAGAAAGATCAAATTCAGATTAATGTATAAGTTGGGAAACTAGTAATCCCATGGCTACACAGGGGTCTGCCTTGACAAGCATTGGTCCTCTGTACTGCCTAATATTCTTCAAAGTCATCACTCAGCAGTTTAGCTGAGAATTTAGGAGCTGGGAAGAGGAGGAGAGGAAGGAGGGGGGAGAGGGGGGTGGTGCATTTTGCATTTCCATGCAGAGAATTCAGTGAATGAGAATGTTGATGATGCAGAAAGAAAGTCCCTTTACCTTTTACAAATTTGTCATGCTGCAGCCAGTATGTGGTTTTCAGTCACACATATGGTTGAAGTCTGATGAGGGTGTGAAAAAAGCCACACTTAAATCTCTTGTATTTTTAGTGCTTCAATTTTTTACTTCGAAACAAAACCTACATTGTCTCCAGAGCTAAAGAAATAACTTGTTCTAAAATTAGACTAGGCAGACAACAAAGAATAAATGTTTGCAACTAATTCCTCTTATGTAAGGCTTCTTAAATCACCAAAGAAAAATTTACAAACAAGAAAATAAAACAGCAAGTGCTGCAGCACCAGGTTCTTGTGTTCATTTATAGAAAAATACTGCCATTTTGGAGGTCTGTCTTCTTGCCAGAGCAAGTATTTAAATATTTGATTTGGTGCTGAGTGTCCAGTTCTCCCAAGGAACAGCAAACGTTTTTATTAATCGTGTCTGGCCAGCATATAAAAAAGGGAAACCAGTCTAGACATACTGGAAAGAAAAGTCACTGGAGTGACCTCAGTTCTCCACTATAAGATGAAACACACATCAGCAGCAATACTCTGTTTTCTTTGTTACAAGATCACAGCAATTTGTTAAATTATCTCTTTTGTTTGACAGTGGAGAAAAGGTTGCTATTAAATATCTATTAATTGGATAGAATCACAGGTAAGTGAAAGCATGGCAGCTACGTTTTGAAGAGCTCTTTTGGGAGTCATACCCCTGAAATATAAGAGTTTGGGCTGTTAGTTCTGCTCAATTTCTCTCTGGAGAGCAGGAGGCTTTACATCACTCAGTGTAATAATGTGAATCAGGATCTCAAATACTTTTTAAACCTATGTTGCCACTGTTGAAATGCTTTTTAAAAAGCAGCAAGAGGCAGCCAACAGGAAAGACAGTTAGTGCCTTCGTTCCCCTCCATGCGGTGTCAATAGGTGCTTTGCCTCACCTGCCCAGTACTCGGCTGAGCACTGGCTGACTGCTCTGGCAGCTGACAGTGGGGACTGTCTTTGTGAAGAACAGCATCTATTGCTGGGCTGTAAAATCGCTGCCATTTGGCTAGTGAATTTTGAACAGGCCATCGCAGAGATCACAGGGGATGTTCAGTTGCAAGGGAGAGCTCATCAAAATCACCTTAGCTTTTTTATTGGTTCAAATAAAAAACACTAGAGATAAAATGGCTTTTTCATCTGTAAAACAGAGGTGATAAATACTTTTATCTCTTTAAAGGGACATTAAGAGTGCATTGTTTTCTATGAGTCCTTTGAGGTCTGTGCTTAAAGGGCATAATATAACACATGTGAATCATCTGCAGAGGTGTAAAGGACTGATTTTGGTGAAGAAAGAGATTCCTAAGGCAGAAAAGTGACCTACCTGCCAGAACCAGCTGCCTTGTAATATGCAGAGGCTTGTACGGAGCATCTCTAGCACAATACTGCCACGGAAGAAAACTTCTAGAAATATGCAAACAGCAGCTCCAAAGATAGCAAATAGCAATAATTGGTGAACATGAACATCCAGCATGGCTCTCCCATGAAGATGGTAGCAAAAGAGAAAACCTGAAATAAATTAAGTGATCAGTTTAAGATATTTGCTTGTAATCTCCCTACATCTGCTTTTAGAACACAGAGAACTTTCAGTGGGTTTTTTTTATGCCAATATCACCTTCTCTGTTGAACTGAGTAATTTTCTAAGACTGATGCCTATGTACTGTGTACTCCCACCCTTGAGCTCAGACCAGGAAATTGCATGGGAAGCTGCATCTTTGTCACCTTTCATCTAAAACACGTTAACAAAAAGTCTTATTCATCTGGGTCTGCAGTGTACCAAGAGGGATGCTACAAGATACACTGCGTGTACAGAAAACATAAATTGAGTGTGTCTCCAGTGCAGTCCCAACATGTGGTTGCTGTGCAGGTAAATCACAGAATCACAGAATCACCTGGTTGGAAGAGACCTTTAAGATCATCGAGTCCAACTGTTCACCGCCTCCCTGGGCAACCTGTTCCAATGCTTAATGACCCTCTGTGTAAAGAAATTTTTCCTCATATCCAACCTAAATTTTCTCTGATGCAACTTAAGGCCATTCCCTCTCGTCCTGTCATTCATAACATGGGAGAAGAGATCGACCCCCACCTCTCTACAGCCTCCTTTCAGGTAGTTGTAGAGAGCAATAAGGTCTCCCCTCAGTCTCCTTTTCTCCAGACTAAACAATCCCAGTTCCCTCAGCTGCTCCTTATAAGATAAGTTCTCTAACTCTGCACTAGTTTTGTTGCCCTTCTCTGAACACGCTCCAGCACCTCAACGTCCTTCTTGAAGTGAGGGGCCCAAAACTGGACACAGTACTCAAGGTGTGGCCTCACCAGTGCTGAGTACAGGGGGACAATCACTGCCCTGCTCCTGCTGGTCACTCTATTGCTGATACAATCCAGGATGCCATTGGCCTTCTTCATCACCTGGGCACACCACTGGCTCACGTTCAATTGGATGTTGACCAACACCCCCAGGTCCTTTTCTGCTGGGCAGCTTTCTGGTGACACTTCCCCAAGCCTTAGCTTTACAGTGGGTGTTGTTACCCAAGTGCGGGACCCAGCACTTGGCCTTGTTCAATTTCATACAATTGGCCTCAGCCCGTTGGTCCAGCCTGTCCAGATCCCTCTGCAGAGCCTCCCAACCTTCAGGCAGATCAACACTACCTCCCAGCTTGGTGTCACTTGCAAACTTGCTGAGGGTGCGCTCAATCCCCTCATCCAGATCATTGATAAAGATGTTAAAGAGAACAGCCCCCAAAACTGAGCCCTGGGGACGCCACTGGTGACCAGCCGCCAGCTGGACTTGACTGCATTCACCACCACCCTCTGGGCCTGACCATCCAGCCAGTTTTTGATCCAGTGAAGTGTACACCCGTCCAAGCCATGGGCGGGCAGTTTCTGCAGAGAAACAGTGTCACAGGCCTTACTAAAGGCACACACACTGGCTTTGGCTAACAAGTTGTGCACCATGTCAGTACATATATTGAAGCACGTGCCTGAGCCTTTGAGCACTTACCCAAAACAGGCTTCTGCGGCTCTTTCCATAATGTTTCTGTTGCTATCTGGGACACTTAGGAATACACAGATATGTCTCCACAATGTGTGATCATGCTCTGGGCTGCAGTGCAGACAAACCCTCAGCAGTTTAAGGAGGGCCAGTAGTCACCTTTTTATGCGTAGGCTCCTGTAGGCTCATTCTTTAAGGCTGATTGGAGATTTCCAGACAAAAGACTGGATACTCCTCTGCAGGTTTCACATGCACCTCTGCAGGGAGAGGTAAACTGACCTTCAATAAACACTGCTAAGGAAAGCATCATCCTGTCCATGGCCACTGGCAATGCGTTGGTCCCGTGAGCCACGATGTCAACCAACCCTGAAATGCCATAGAAGAGGTACATGGTGGCATGTTGCCAATTTGTCAAGTGATCCCAGTGCTTTTCCTCGTAATTATACAACTTCAGATGAGGTCCATCGGGGACAAACTGCTCAGCCACCATTCCTGCACATGAAATGAGAAGTGTAACTATTTGTCCTGGTGCTTAAGGAATAGACTGATGGTAAGTCTTCACACAAACAACAGAGGCTTAGAGAGAGAGAGTGAGAGTTATATATCCCTGCACAGCATTAAGGACAGTCAGTTTAGGGCTTAGCCTGGCTGTCTGAGGCTTGCTCTGTGTGATTGCTATGTTTCGCTCCATTTTGCCCAGTTCAGCCATTCTCAATGAAGTTTTTAACATGTTGTCCAAATTCAAGTGCAAAGGCACAGAGGCCTCAAAGATAGTAATTTTATATAAATTTACAAGAAAATAGACAGTGGGTGAAGGAGAGATGAAATGAGTTGCTTTGCTGAGGGAAAGACCACGGAGTGAGCTCAAGTATATATTAACATCACATAACCATGAGACTAGAAAGCCAGAGGAAACCAGGCTTCAGCTCCTCTCCTGATGGGACTATTTGAATCTTGCCATTTCCAGCAGTGAAAATGGAGGCAGCTATTCTGTGCTGCTTTTTTTTTTAAAAAAAAAAAAAAAAAAAAAAAAAAAAACAAAACTTTTTGAAAAGCCTCCAAAAAAATAACTAGTATAAAACCCCTATGACTGAAAAAATATAAAAAAAAAAAAAAAAAAACCAAACCAAAACTATTGTAGTAGTCCTCTGACTGAATTTTTCAGCTGCCTTTCCCAGTGGTTCAAACATGAGTATAACACATGCTAAAGTCCCGAAAAGAAAGATTTGCCATTTCAGTCCCCTGCAATATGCAGGACAACAGGGTTCAGACTTTAATTCAAAGGGTTTTTTTCCTATAAAGCCATGAAAGGAAATCCCTTCACCATGCAGAGTTACTAAAAGTCCCATGAGAGTATATACTGAGGATGGTATTTGAATTGCTGCTCCACTGCCTCCCTTACCTTGGCCCCTTGGTGTCTTGCTCACTAGCAGCAGTGCTCTGGCAAGGGGAAAGCTACTTCTAGATACTTCATATCATTAATGAAGTTTGGGAAGGGTTTAAAATACATTATGCTTTTTAAATGTTAAAGTTAATTATACTGTTTATAAAGCATGGGCCAGTGTACTGCTGTATACGTAGATGTGCTGCAGAGCAAATACAGTTTTTCTGCCTTTATTTCAAGTTTTCCTAACACAGAAACAGCAGGTTTTATTTCTATTCCTTCTGCTACTTTTACTCTTTGTCCTTGCCAGTCTTTTCTTGTCCACATTTTTGACTGGAATTGAAATTACCATATGTTAAAATAATAGCTTTTTGTTTCAGAGTGAAAATAAAAACACTAGATGAGTGTTTTAGCTGCCAACTACCTCTAGACACAAACTGGGAGGTTTGTAGGACAGATGTCCCCACTCACACCTCAAAATGAATGCTCTCATTGATACTTTTTTTAAGGCATATCAAAGTGTATACTGTGCACACAACATCACTTCAGTGCTGATCTATCAACTGTGCTGATGATACAACTCCCAGAGGGGAAGGAAAAGCAAGAACAGGATTTTGGCACAGCCTGCCCCTTGATTAGAAACCAGGCAACTCTGAGCACCTAAAGAAGAGTGGATAGATAGAGTCTTAAAATCAAAATGTAAATCAAAATAAAGATCCTTTTCGACTTGAGAGACACACGTGCTGAGCTCCCCAGGTCCCCTGTTATTTAGCTTACTTACTTTATAAACGCAAATTGCTAACATTCAGCCTGCTGGAATATAAACAAGAACTAGGCACTTCCAGTGGGCTGCACAGCTCACTAAACCATCTCCATGGGTTTGTACCCAGGCCTGTCCAGAATGGAAGCATAAACAGCTCCCTCCACCCACTCCCAACCACCCCATTGCAACAGTGGCAATAAGATCTGAGTTCAGTCTTTCTTCGTTAATATTTTCACTTTTGAATGATGTCATTGAAGAAACATCTGTGTATATATATTTCATCAAAAACTCAGTGGAGACAACCAACATCTGAGATGGCTGGATTCAAAATTGAAAAGCAATGACCCCACAGTCTGGTGCTCCCAGTCTGCATGTGAGAGCCCCTTGCTTAAACATTTTGTCTCCCTTACCGAAGCAGTAAACAGCATATGAAACTCAGATGGACCAGCTGTAAAGCAGTCAGGAGACCTCAAAGAAGCTCCAGAAGAGTGCTACTGATGAAACTCTGTTGCAGTTGTAACTATGTGATTAATAGCAGTATCCTCGCTAGTTCTTAGACGCGTGATGTTTAAAGGACAAAATACCAAAATACAATGAGATACATTTTATCAGTGAACAAAACTAAAAAACAAGAATTTTAAAAAAAGTTAAAGTGCACAGCCTTTTTTGTTGTGTGCCCCAAGTCCACCTTACTTACCAATCAGGGCAAACACAGCTTTGATGATCCCCTCAACAAATTCCAGGCGCTGAAATCCTGCCCTGGAACCAAGGTAGCAAGCGTTCTTGTTTTTTCGACAGGCATACTTCAGTGGATACTTCACCGACCACCACAAGCCAAAAAGAAGGAAAAAGCTTCCAGGGAGAGCATGCCCTTTGAAATTGCCCATGGCGTTCTGCTAGGTGATACCTGAAGGTGAAACAAATGCAGATCGATTATGGGAATAGTAGGAGAATTCTCTGCATTATAATTTTAAGATATGTCCTTGCATAGATCTAAAGGGTGTCACTTAATTAAGTACTCACACTTTATTTAAAAATAAATTGGGGTATTTATCTTCCCTGGCTCTTCAAAACACCCAGCCCGTCTCCCCAGTTTCACAGCTTTGCAGAACAAGAGTAAGAGATCCAACTGCAAAGAGATGACCTGAAATGCAGAGCTGGCTGTTGGCAAGTTCAGAGGAAAAAAACCCATAGTACAGTATGTCTTGCTGTTGAAGTTGTACTAGCAAAAGAGAGAACATGAATATTCACAGTTTGGTTCTTTCGCCTTTAGAGAGTTTCATGTTTCTTTACTTCACAAACAGGAATCAAGACAATACCTGACTGAAGGAAAAAACAATTATATACAGATTCAATGGATAACTATTCACTAATAAATTGTATTTCATATTTCAATCCGGATGTCTCCTTATGATTTACAAACATGGAGTCGTTCTCCATATTTGATAGGTGAGTTATGCACTCACAGCTAGATACATATTAGCAAGTACATCAAGTGCACTGAGTGATAAGGTTATTAGTTGATCAGTGTTATACAGTTATTTATAAGCAGTGCCACTAATAAAATCTGATAATTCTGGTTGTCATCCCAACTTTTAGGAAAGTTAACTTAGTTCAAATAAATTCTTTACTAAAGTAAGAGTTGTGACATTAAATGGCAATTTTTCTTGAAGTTATTGTAAACTGAGTTGTCGTGCATTGTGACCCAAAAGCATACTACATCTTTCCACAAGCAGTAATATAAAATAACCATTTTAGAGGCGTTGGCAGTTTCTGTTATTATTGCTGCTGACTTATAAATCCAATTGCTGCACTACATTGGAGCCATCTGGTTATGAATAGAACATGGAGGCTCTGGTATATATTTTTTTTCCCTAAGTATTTCCTATGGTCATCTCTGCATAAGAAGTTTTAAACTGTGGCTTGTGGGCCATGGAGTACTTGCAGATGGTTCACATAATGCTGTCTAGTCACGTAGCGTGAGCCCGCTCCTATTTCTGGAGGCTAAACTCCACTGAAAGCCTTAATTATTTTTTTTTAAGAAGAGAAACTTTTCCACATGCACAGGTCCTGAAGCTGCCATAAGACTATTACCCAACTGCATGAGGAGAGGTGACCTAATAACCACAAAGTAGAGGAAAAAAAAAAGTGACTGTTCCTATGTAGCACAAGGCAGGCTGTGATTTAAACGGGAATGCTGAAGAGGGTCCTGCCCCCACTGCCTTTCCCTGCCTCTTCCCGAGCCAGTTTCTCCCACTGCAAGTGCTGCAGAAGGGGAGGGGTGAGCTTTAAAATCTTTCCTGGATAAAACTCCCCTTTGCTAATTTCTAAGAAAGTATTACTGAAGTACCAGAAAAGGGAAGCATGATACTGGTTGCCCAGCCAAGGCTGTGTCCTCGCAGGTGTTGCCATATCGAAGCCTGAAAGGGAAGTGTGCTGAGGTGGCAGCACCCAGCCCAGGGCAGGCTCCTGGGGAAGCAGTGCCTACCAGACATGGGGCAGCCAAAGGGGGAATGAGGGATGTGTTTACATATTTTTATGAAACACAGAGGTCTCCATCTGGGATTTCTACTGTGTGGGGACAGGCTCCTGCATGCCACTCGTCTCCCAACAAGAAGAAAAGCAAGGGCGACATGCCCAGAGCTATTGTGGGGGGCTTTGCCTCACCTGGTGGTCAGCCAGCTGCTCGGATCAGAAGAGCAAAAGCCTTGAGGAGAAGTGAGTGGTGGCATACTCGAAACACAGTTCTCAGCACAGAGCCACCAGGAAGGTGATGACCACCTCCATCCCCACTCACAAAATTCTGAATGAAAATGCTGTAAACCTCCTTGGGGTTGAGCATGAGTTAATGGTCACAAACCAGCCTGCTAAGCCAGCATGCTAAGCATGTCTGATCCTGGTCCAAGGTGAGCTGGGCTGGGCAGAGCAGAAGGAGGAGGTGGCAGCCCCGGATCCAGCAGTCAGGAAAGTGTTCTCTGCCCCACATCCCATAAAGTCCTGCTGGGCTGATGCCTGAATGTTGTATTTGCAGGTGGGGAAAGCACTGCTCACTCTTGAGCAACCTACAGAATAGATGGGCTCTCAGTGGTGCTGTTGGGGGGGCTCAGCACCACAGGTTAGACCCAGCCTCCGTGGTCTCACAGAAGAGGTACCTCATTTTGGGACAACTCTAGTTCAAAGAGTCTGACCAGCTTGCGCCTCAAGGCCAGCGCCATTGATTGCTTCAAAAAAGAGAGCTGAAGTTTTTAGACAGTTGCCTAAATTTTGGTTTAAACTTTGAAATACTTCTTTTGCTTTGAAAGCCTTAATTTCTGGTTCATCTAAAACGTGCTGGCCTGAAAGACATTGCTTTTTTCAGACACATTTGTGTTTTTTCTTTTTTCTTGAATGAAAGGAAGAGGGGAGGAGTAGGGAGTGGCCTTTCCTCACCATATGTCTGATCTCAATGGACACCATTCATTACAAAGATTTTATTCATTAAACACTTTATTATTCACCACAGGGAGGTAGCACTCCAAATGCAAAGATTTACCCTGTACCCCACATCAAAGTGAGATACTGGACTGAAAAGGTAAATTAAACATATGAAAAGCCTCCCTCTAGGAGAGCACAGCTGCAGTAAGAGTCAAACGAAGAGCAGTGTGCTAGTGTCATTTGTAGTTCATGGTATACAAAACTTCAGATGTAATTCTCAATCTGTAAACTCACACCTGGGTCATCTAGAGCTCTATTCACTGCAGGATTTTTCTGCCCTAAATCTGGGTAATCCATCAAGTTACTCTGTTTAAAACTATTTTTTGCCTTTCAAAACAGGGTAGAAGAAGAAAAGGAAAAACAGCACCTACTGCTGCATATCCAATATAAACAAAACAAACCAGAAGAATTTATTTTTTGCTATAAGCAATCCAATCACGTATTGTCAGCTTTAGGGAGTGTAAACTTCAGTTTGAGTTTATCCAAAAATGTTGGGGATTATTTGTAGGAATTTTCTAGAAGGAGACACGTCAGATCTGCCAGCCAGCTGTTGTGGCAGTTGTTTGCAACACTGAATCTCAACAAGGTTCCAGAAAGGATTTATATTAATTAAACTTTAAATCCCTAGTAAACTTGAAAACATCATGACAGAGCTTGCCATAAACCGACTTTATTAATTTTGTTTTATAAAGCCTGAGAGTTTATTTCAGCAAGACTAGATGTCAACTGCCACCACTGATGTGATGGAGAAGTTTTGCCTGCAAGTGAACCAAACACTATCACATGGTTTGGGGGCTTAGGATGACTCTGAGGCCACAGCGAGGACAAGCAGAGCCTCCCCTGCGAGAAGATCACTGCAGGGTCAGGAGGTGTGAGGCAGGGGTGCAGTGGGAGGTGAAAAGAGAGGAGGAGAGGGTGGCAGGCTGCTGCCTTTCCTTGCTGTGCTTTGGCATCCCCCTGTGCAGCATGGGACAAAGCAGCTCCCACCAGGTCTTCTGCACGGCTTCGGAGCCAGACGGTTTCAGTATTTTGGTGCTATTTATTGGATAAAGATGGCATCAGCGTGTGATGACAATACTTAATAGATTTGAGGGTTTATTTTTTATAGAGCATTATCCCATAAGCTAGCGAACAAATCACTGGAGGACTGATATACTGCAAGATGTGCAAACCTCAGAACCTCTTTTATTCTTATGATTTCAGGGCCAGAGGTGCTGGCAGAGCCACAGCCACATCCTCAGCAGCAAGCCTTCTTTGCTGCCTACCACATTCCCGAGAGCACATCATCTGCCCAAGATGCAAGAATATCCTGAGGCTGCCCCACAGCTGGGTGTCATGAGGTCTGCGGTCAGCTACGCAGGGTCTGCCCACACTCCCTCCACTGATCCCCAAAGCCTCCCAGTCCTACCAAGTGCTGCATGGATACCTGCAGCTAGTGACCTGCTTGTACAACCTCAACCCTGTCCAAATCCTGCTCCTAACCACACAAGGCAAAGCCACTGGTACTGGTACCTACAGGAGGCACACAGACAGACAGCATCACCCTGCCACAGCCCTCTCTTTGGATGACAGGGTTTGATTTTCTGGTGAGCATACGCAGACCGTTGCTGATTGATTGAATGTCCATCACCTGCTGTGTGCACCTCCAGGATCCCTGCAGGGTCACACAGCTTTTCATGTCTCCATTCTGAAGCCTCGCCACCTAGGACCTTTCCACCACCAGCAGCAGCCATGGGGCCACAGCAGCCAGGGCAGCAGCAAATTTTGGACTCTACCTAGGGAAAAATCCCTCCTCGCTGACCAGCAGGACTGCCACCCAGACCAGCATGCCCAGGAACCAGCAGACAAGACATATGCTCCAGCCCAGCTTCAGGCTTTCCACAGCAAGTGCTCCTTGAAATCCTGCTCTCATGAGGGTGTGGAGCACACCAGGAGGGGAGGCTGCTGTCAGTATTCAAGGGCGCCCATGGGTCTTAATTGCCTCAACCAGCCTCACCCAGAACCCCCAGCCTGGCACCCCTGCCCAGGTGCCCATGCTTGCAGGGAAATTGGAGAAAAACTAATGAAGCATAATTATGGCAACAAATTCAATTGTCAAGGTGGTTTATAAATTTTAAGTATCAGGCAATGTTTCTGCAGGTGATTGGAATAAGGAACAAGAATAATTAATGGCTACCTGTGAATGTGAGATGCTTTTCTTTTTCACCCGTGAGAACTCCAAGCATTATTTTCTTGCAGTAATAAGCTCTGCATGAGTCAGTCTTTTCCATCAGTTAGAAAGCTCTGTAATATTGCCAAAGTGTTTTACAATCAAACCTTGCCAACCAAATATATGCTGTTGATGGTTGCCCACAGATTCCCTATGTAGCAGTAATGCTTTGTGTACCTGTGATATTGACCCCTTGGATCAGGCTGCATCTTACTCCTTGGGGTCAGAAGGGAATATGGGGATTTGCTGGCAAAGGAGGAGATGGGAAAAGCTGGTTTCCAAGTGAGCGTTCAAGAAAAGGTGTGCATTTTTGTGGGTTTGAAAAGTTGCCACCTTAGCTTGAAAATTATCTCATACCAGCAGAAGCATGAAAGGCAGGCAAAACCAGACTTACATGATTGATTTAAACATCTGAATTTTTGGGGAGAGATGTTTCATAATATTTACCAGTTTGATTCCTGATCACTTGAGGCTGCCCATGTGGGGACTAGCAAGACTTGGATGCAATATGGAGAAACTAGCTATATCACCTCATTACTCAGACAGTTTCTCAATCACTTCTTGAAGAACTAGATTAGTTACCCTTTTTTCCCCTTCTCTCTTTAAAAAAAAGGCAGGGCTTTAGGCAGCATAACCTGTATGGGATGGGGACACAAGCAGTAGCTGAGCACTGCAGCAGGCAGCTTTCCTTCACTGCACATTCTGCTGCCACAGCATTATGCCTTGCAATTTCCTGTGTTTATCAAGCCCTGGGGGATGTCAGAGAGGACTGTCAACAAGAAATGTGGAGGTTTTTTCCAGAAATGGCACAAGTTCTGAGGCCACACACTCACTCTGCTGCAATGCATTCATTTCTGCTACAGAACCATAGGATAACAAAAGTTAAACCTAAGGATTGAACATTAGCAAGTTTACTGCAACATTAAAACTGAAGCGTTGGTTTTCTCCCATACGCTACATTAGGAAACAATGATATGGAGTTTATAACATTTGATCCAAAATGTTTGTTTACCCGCAACAGCCACAGGAATTTATCATGATGTCAGTGAGAACAATGCACCCAGGTAAGAGGAAAAACATGTTTGTAGACATTTTCTAATCAATGCACAAACTGTGGTCATAGAGCTTTTACTGAAAACCGGAATCCAGAAAAGTTGAATGCATCTAAGACAAAGAAAATCACAGACAAGTTTATTTCAGTACCAAAGTTTCCTACTTGCGGTTAAAGATGTAGTCACAAGGCAAGTGCCTTTTATCCTGCAGCCATTAAATTATAACCATCATGGAGAGCCACACTGACCTGAAAACCAATGTTTGCTGTAATTACTTTGTTTGCTAAATGCAGTACTGATTTCATGTCACGAGTAAAAAAGTGTTCTGGCAACTGCAGCCCCACATTTCTAGATGAGATCGCTGCTCTGGTGTTAAGGAAGTACTCAGCTGACACTTATAGCTCTTTCAGAATTAAACTGGAATGAAGTACTGTGTATGCTAATGAAAACAGGACTGAAAACTTCTTGAAATACTAAAAAAATGACAGTACAGCCTGATATTTTTGGCTTAAAGCTGTGGGAGATAAAGATTTTCAGGTTAAAAAAAAGAAGAAGAAATGTCATGAATAGGCATCTTTGAAGCCTAGAAGACAAGGATTCAACCCTTGATAAAATCTAAAGACCTGCAAGACAATGATGAAAATCCCAAAGAGGTAATGACCAGAAATATATATGCTGGCTTTAGAAACAAGGGACTCCAAGACACTATCTCGTACAGTGGTGAGGTTGTGCCCACCATCTGAACTACTCTATTATATTTTTTTCAGTTCCCTGTGTCTGTCAATAACTCCTCCTTCTCAGATACTTGCCCTGCTCAGCCCTTTGAGTGCTCCTCCCCGTGTGTTTTCATCTCTCATGACGCTTGGTTTTCTGGCTTGCTTTCCCCTTGCTCTGTGCATCTGCTAACTCTGTTTCTGCTCCCATAGCTGAGCAGGCTATGTCCAGGGGTTATCCCGGGACAACAAACACTCCATAATAATTTTACCATTGGCTCTTGATATCAGAGCAGCTGCTAGTCTGTAGATATGAAGTGTTTGATCTTCAGGACTGGCAGTTTGAAGCCTTTTATTCAGATCACCACAACTTCAAAAAACATATACACACAAAAATTTAAATATTGTTATTGCATGGGATACCTAAGAGTCATTTTTTCCTATGGAAGATTCATAGTTTCTTTATTGGCCATAAAACCTGGTATTTCCTAGCACTGCCTGAAATAAAGGGTAAAAATAGCACAGGTATGTGAGTAAACGATTTCAGGTATAAGAATAGTACCTCCCGCGAGAGTATGTTTGGCTTCAGTCACCACAGCCACTTCCCTGCCTGCAGGAGCCCAGCAGTAGCCACTGCCTCCTGTGGAGTGACCTTCCAGCTGTCCCCCGTGCAGCGCAGCAGTTCCTCTCTCCACAGAGGGTCACAGCAGACTAGTACCCGCAAAGTGCCGTGCTGCCGATGTGCAGCTCCTCCCAACCTAGCAGACTCCAGCAAGTTTTTGATTGTGTCTGGCAGTGGCTGAGCACTGCCAGACAGATGGCAAGGTGGAAGGACGTGCTGTGACATCCCACTGCTCTGCTGCAGGAGCTCTTCACTGACATCTGAGACTGACTCCCCCTTCCAGGTCTCCTGGTGCTGGGCTCAGCTAGAACTCTTATTGCTGCCTGATTTTAACCTGAACTGTGCCAGCTAGTGAAATTCCTGTATGCTCTCTCTTTTTAAAGTCAATTCCTTTTATCTTCTTTAAAACAGTTGGAGTCCCTTCAGTGAATGACCTCTGCGGGACCCTAGGTATTCCTGAAGGTCCACATTCAAACAGAGGTCACGCTGCCAGAAAGAAGATTTGTCCTTGGATACCCTACAAAAAAAAGTTTTGTCGGGGGTAATCCATGGCTCCTCCTTGTAGTTCCAGGGGTGCTCACCAACATGATTTATGCTTCCTGATAGGCAGGCTAGGAATATCAGGAGAGCAGAACCTTGATATATCAACTGATTATTTAGAGATCGAAGCTCTGCTCTGGAAAGAAAATGAAATAAAATATGATTTAGCATCTGCTGGCATCCGTTTTATGGACGTCCTCCTACAGCATCTAAACAATATAGTCAGAGCTTCAGTGGAACGACCTTATAAGATGGCAAAGCTGACAGGACCACTAGACTATGACAAATATTTATAATAAATACTGATGACCACCTGAGCTATGAAAGATCCTGCATTTGACACTTACAGAGCTCTTTACAGACTGCTTGAAATTCCTGCAATTGCTATTGATGTTTTCAAATACTTCTTGAAGACAAGAATACACAACCCCAAAAAGTGGGTGGTCTAGTGAGAAAACTCAGTGTTTGAGTGGTATAAAATAGTATTTTCCACCTGCAGGGAAGCCAGGTCTCAAAGAGAAAAATTATGAATTCTTTTCTTGGAAAAGGGGAGATCTTCAGGAATGCAGGACAGAGCTTGCTGACCTGAATATAATTTACAATTCTTTGGTTGCACGGGTTGCTCCCTTACCATAACTACCAGCAACTTGCAGAAAAGGCATTAAGATTTATTTTCGTTATGTACAGTACCAGATACTGGGATGAGTGAAGCCTTTGAATCAAAAACTGGAATATTTCAAAGAAGACCCTGTTTTAAATTATTGCTAAACACTAACAAAATATGGTAAGCAGAAGTGTCATGCTGTGCCGTGCATACTGGTAAGCTTTTGTCTTAAGGATAGTCTGGCAGCTTGACCAAAAAAGGAAGAGAGCTCATCTCAACAAATGCAGGATGAGTCCTTGACGGTGTTCGTAAGTTTTCTTACCAAAAAATTACAAACAGGCTCAGTTAGCTCTTAACAGCTCATATCTGGGCAACAAGCAGGTGACACTTGTAAGAGCTGTACTTCTCCTGTTCCCTACTAGGGAGGAGACTGAAATCTAGGGCACGTGTGTCCGGAATATGTGCTTATAGTGGGACACCGTGCTGCATTTTGCTGTTTCCTCCTGCCGAGATCCAGCCACTTGTTATTGAAACTCTGCTTTCTGAAGTTATTCAGTTAAGTGATTCACAGCCTTCAGCCATCCCGTTTTTCTGTGGAGTAGAGTTAAGGAGTGAGAGCCCTCAGGGCTCTTAGATAGCAAACGACTTGACTCAAATGTTTAAATCTCATGGTTTGGATGCTGTAACCAATGATACTTGAATGTTTAGGGCTTGCAACATTGTATTGTGATAAGGAAAAAAACTCTAAGAAGTTTTCTTGTCACAAATTTCAATAAACCCATTCAACAGAGCAGAAGGTTGGACTTGCACCTAGAGCTTTGCCTTGGCTGTCTTGCCTTTGTACCTGGAAGTTTTCCCTGCAGACTTATCTGTCAAGATCAGGGAGCTTGATGTACTGCTTGCCACAAGGGTGGCCAAACACACTGTGTCTATCACCTGTTGCTTGGGGGAAACACGCTCTCAACAGCAGAAATCCATGTGGATCAGAAAAGAGAAGCACTACTGAATAAACGAGAACACTGGCAAGGCAGACTAACTGTGATATCATCATCATCATCATGGCTTGACTTCGTGAACGAAGATCTGGGAAGGGTTTTTCCCACACTCACTGCAAGCGATGAGTGCACCCTTGGGGTCTGCGCGGTGGATTTTTTAGGTGAGGCGCAGCGTGTGCTGAACTGGCTCCACCCTTTACACCTGAGGTTCATCTGCCAGGGCCTAGCGAGCTTGGACGGTGACAGTGAAGTCCTCGGGTTGTAGGTTTGGTTAGAGTGTCCTTCTCTGAGATGATGGATGCCTTACAAGGCTAAACGAGCTCCATCTGCCCGGGTTTGGGGTCAGAGTTGTCCTTCTCCTAGGATGGCTGCCCGAAGGCTAGTGAGCCCATCCTGCCCGTGGACACACTTTGTCTGACTCTTCAGTTGAGACCTGTCTGGCCTGAGAGACCCCACCGGAGGCACATGCCACCACCAGCACAGCTCTCAACCTCACAAGGGCACGCAAGCTCCTTCTCCACGGCAAGGGGGTGCCCGTGAAAGAGTCGCTGCTCTACCTCCGGACATCACAGACCCGGGCACGGGGTGGCCGAGAACAGGAGTCCTGGAGGGTTAACTGTGATAACAGCTGGCAGAAATGGCTGTCTGTGTTAGCCCAGCTAGAAAAAACCAAAATGCATCAGAGAAACAGGTATAGTTCCTCTTTATGGGACCACCTCACACTCACTAAATGGGAATCAGCTAGTGTTAGTGCAACATTAGCAGAAACTGGAGAGTCCTCCATAATGCAAAGCTACAGTAGCGCTGGCTTCAGTTCCTGCTGCCCTTCAGATGACAGAATTAACAGCGGGGGGGGGGGGGGGGGAGAAGGCCAGGGGGGGAGG
>NW_010406364.1:0-1772 GCF_000710305.1 Buceros rhinoceros silvestris | reverse complement strand
GGGGGGGGGAAGTAATGCTATGGAGTAGGAGCTTTGTAATTCAATCAGACCAGCAAGCACAGCAAGGGTCTGTATCCTTTTCCAAAACCACTGGTGTTACAGATGCTACACTCTGTATCTTAGATATGTCTCAAGTGCAAGGTCATAAGGAGCAGGTGTTGTAGGAATTTTTCTCAGATAGCATTAAAATATTATAGCAGGCCCTGATCTGGGAATAAATTGATTAGAAAGGACTAAGTCTTCTGGTGCAAAAAATAGTGACAGAACTCAAGGTCTGGCTCATGCTGTACGATAAGACAGGAGTGCCACTCGACTAAAGTCTAAGATATTTCAAAACCAACATTTAATTATTTATAATTCCAGGGTGTAGAAACTTTCCTTGCTCATAGCTAGAAAGAAACAATCAAAATGGTTACTGCTGCCAGCTCCAAGTGAGCGTGAGTGTGTTTGGTCAAATCTAAGAAATAGAGTAGGAGCCAGCTGACAAGAATTTTGACACTGAGAAGTCTTGATTCATGTACATCTTCAAACTGGAAACAAGGGGCCCATTTTTGTGCTGGCCATTTGCAGTACTGAGCAAAATGATATTTCCAGGCAGATTTGGTGGGCAAGAAAAGAGTAAACAGAGAGCAGTTTGCTTAGACTCAGGCATAATTATTCAAGCCAGTCCTCAAGGTTCATTTGAATTTTCTTCCCCAGCAGTTATTTCCACCCACACTCTCGACAACTGAGAGAAATCTGCTTGGTTTATCCAGCTCCACTTGTAAAGAGAAAAATACAGGAAAAGCCCACATAAGCAACCCTGAAAAGCAGCAAAAGACGTCTGAATGAACTGCAGAAAGGTAACTCCAGAGTCAATGATGAATTCGCATCTAAAATGGGTATTTGATTAATTCATTTTATGAGTTACTTATGGTGACTTACAGTACAACATATGCCGTAATCTAAAGAGGTCTACAGAAGCGGTAATATAAGATGGTGCAAACAAAGTTTTACATACTGGAGAAATCACAAGTCCTGGGTATGTAAATGCATAGTAATCATCAAATAGTTTAAAAATGAAGAAACATAAATACTTTGTTTTTAAGTACTCCTGTTCTTAAGACCTGAAATTTCAGAAAGCCATTTAGCATGAAGATAATGAAATGTTTGATACTGTGTCAAGTACTAAGTGTTATTAGGAGAGCAGAATACGATTTATTGCTGAAAAATTGAAGAAAACAGAACATATGCAGGGACTGAAAGTGTTTTTCCAAGGGTTATTTGGTTTTAAAATAGAATCGAGAGGCTGAGATAATTTAATTTTAGGGTTCCTCTCATATAGTAAGTAGTCATGGCTACATTTAAATTCTCTTGCCTTTGCCTGGAAATTCAAGTTTGGATGCACATCTCCGTTTAAGACATCCAAGAAGGAGGGAGTGGAAAAAATCACACAAAAAACTTAAAACTGAACTGAACATTTTATTCACATCCCTAACACCTAATCCTTCTTCTGTTTAACAATCCAGAACCACTGCTGCAAAAACTCTTGCACGTGGGGTAAAATACTTCGGATGCCTGTAAGGGCCACAGTCGTTTTTTACACCAGCTACTTTCGTGAAAGCTGTTCCTGATTTAAAAGCCCCGTCCGCGCTTTTTACCTCAGGAGCCTCCCTCCATGGACCGAGTTAAGGCAAACACGGAGCAGTTGTTGTCCTGTCACCCAGGAATACTAAACACCCTCCACCTCTGCCCCGCCGCCGCCCGCCCTTCCTTCACCCCGCGCTGCCCAC
>NW_010406363.1:0-9416 GCF_000710305.1 Buceros rhinoceros silvestris | reverse complement strand
CCACCCCCTCCCCCCTTTTGTTTGTGTATGTAGTTAAAAACACCTGTTAAGTCAAACCATTTCACGGGTTACAGAGTTGTGCACTCTTTCATCCCTCTCAGTATCCTTTCTGCAAAAGACTCTTGTGTTGGGGTGACAGAAACTGGAGAGTGGTACAGATTAATTAACCTGGTTGATGCATAAGAGGGTTTCCTCTCCTCTACTGTTTAATAGTTAGACCTAACAGTTTGTTTGTCCTCGCTCTATTACTATGAACTAAAATCTAAAGAAACACACTCCTCTCAGATAAATGTAAGCAAGTTGTGCTGTTAGACAGTGGGCTCTCACAAAGCAGAAATAGCCCCACAGAGTGACTACTGATACGAGGCTGTTGTAGAGATATGCTTAAAGAGATATAATCATATGCAATATTTTTCAGTTCACTATTCCAAAGTTTATACCATTAATAACATTTTATTTTCACATGCAAATAAACATATTACATATATCACTTCAGTTAATAAGCATTTAAGCTGCTAACCACTATTTGAGATTTTATTAGCTTTCTACTTAAGTAATCCATATGGTAGTTTTTTAGGAAACCCTGTAATACCAGTATTAAATTTCATTACAACAGTGAATACCTCTGTGTTGCCATTGTATCAAGAAGCAAGTATATTAGGTTAACTAAGTGAGGCAACAGGCTTACGTAAGTAAAGCAGCATATTGTGTTACTTGAACATAACATAAAATCAGAAATGTTTCTGAACCCTGAAGTTGAAATCCAAATCTGAATATTCTCCCACTTAGGAACATTTTAATGTCATGCTGCAATGTGACATGTGTTCATAAGGCTCTTTGCTAAGACTGAAGCTCTCATTTTTCCAGGGTGATTGTTCTTAAGGTTTTAGAATTTGCTAGCAGGTGTTTTATCCAAGCACGTAGATTAAAGTGAAGTGGCTAAAGGATCCTTCCGATCCTTTATCAGAGGGATATTAGTGGACATGGATACAGATTAGACCTTTCTTGGACTAGACTTCAGTCCTAAGAGTAAGATTCCTAATTCAAAATACTGTTTGAATGCTGATGTACCAAATATGGATTCTATTTGCCATATTCAAGGTGACAATTTTCTGTCCTGTATTCCCAATATTAGTAATTTACTTGTCTATCTTGGCACGATGTTGTACTCAGGTCTAATGACAGTGAAGTGATGGTTATGGAAAGTCGTATATGTTTGTGTCACCCTATTCTGTTTATTTGGCTTGAAGGCAAAGGTTAAAACCTAATAAAGAAGAACTGAATATTTTGACAGAGATTCAGATACCTGTACTTGGAGATATACAAGCTAACTTTAAAAGCATAGTAACTAATTCAAGGAGAAACAACATGGGTTGCTACCGATTATTTTTTTCATTTTGTATTTGTGTGAATATAAACAAATGTATTCAGAAATGCTGATGATCCTGGTGTTATAAATAGGTTACTGCTAAGGATGTATCAGATGTTTTCATGTTACTGTTCAACTACAGGAAGTTCTGACCTATATTATGTAAAACACACAGAGGGTAATTCTTTCCCTCTGGATGCTCAGAGTGAAATGCAGAGGTTCAGAAGAATGAGTAGCAGCAGGATTTCTTGCAAACTCTTCAGGTCTTGTAAGAACCCACTAATAAATGCCAGTAATTTACTCTGCTAACACTCTTACTCATTTCCTTTTCAGTATACTTCCAGTTCCACATAAGAATATAATGGTAAGATAGATACTTTGCCTATATGAAAGTTATGAGATTTGTTTGGTTTTCTGCATCAGTTACATCAGTAAATGTATTCTTAATATACTCAGATACTTAGTAAGCTAGTAGCCATTAGGAGAATATTTTCTTACATTTCACTGGTAGGCCCTTCATAAACAACCTTTCCCGTCACTTCTCTTGTCTTTTGTTCTTTCTTTGTAAACCCTCAAAGAAATGGCACAACTGATTGCAAAAATACATAAAATAAAATAAGGACAATTTTAAGCATCACTGCTTTGAAAATAAACTTTTTGTATAATTATTAACCCTGGTTCAGCACACAGCCTCATTCAGCCCACAACCGCACAAAATGTTGTACTATCACAGATGAAAAAACATCAACAGGAATGAAAATTTAACGTTCAGGAAGCAATATCTGCATAAACTGGCACTGCTGCCAAAAGCAGTAGCATGACCTGAGGCTAGTTATTTGTGTGTTTGAGAGTCATTCAAATGGAAGCACCAACAGGATGGCTGCAGCTGGAGGGAAAGGTACCCAGATTGTCATCAGGATCTCAGCAGGCAATGAAAAATTACAGTAAAAAAGACAAAAGTCAGAAAGTCATTTGTTTACTGAGTTGCAAGTATGATTTTTCATTGCCAAATCTGAAAAAGAAGTTTCAGATGAGTCTCCTTGAAGAGATGAAAGGGACTCCAGAGTCATAGACATGAGAGAGCTATCAAGCCTACCTCAGGATCATAGAGGGAAAGCCCAGAGAGAATCTGATTGAAGATCTAGGGGTCACAACTGCACCAGGTGGTTGGATTGCATACAGGCTAGACAGAGGCTCTCTACTCAAGTAGTTTGTTTAAATTTTCTATCCAGCACCTAGAGAAATGTGGCATTGTGACAGATAAAAAAATAACTTTAAAATTCCTGTGGATTGAGAAGAGATATGGAACACACCTGCATTCTTGAACCCTCCACCAGGCCTGCCAAATGAAGAGATCACTAAGGAGGATGGAAGATCTTAGGGTGGAGCGTGGAGCAAGGGGGTAGGGTTTTTTTTTTTCCCAGTTTCCCCAAAGGCTTCGTATGGGCACACCTAAATGTCTGCATAGAGCAAGATATCCTCTTCTTCCTCCAAAACTTTAGGGTCCAGGGCACACCAACATGCCTAGGGGCATTTTGCCATCTGCCAGAGACCCCAAACTCCACTTTTTTGGTGGAGGTATACCCAAGTCAGTGTAGCAAGTTAACAGTTCTCAAGTGCGTAACTATTGACTGTAGGAGAAGGACATTTAATGTTTGTGTCCATGCATGTGCAATAAAAAACTAGGAGAAAACTACTGCCTAAGGTGAAACACCTTTCTTTCTTACTCATGCTTTCTTTTTTTACATATACGGACCTTTGACAAAGAATTAGTCCTTACAAACAGTCCATACAAAACAGCACTTCCAGATTCTCTAAAAGAGTTATTCGAGGACTGCAGAATTTTACTTTCTAGGCAGAAATCAGAAATGGAAAATTTAGCCAAGTTTAGATTTCTACATCCCTGAAAACAGAAAGACTAGTAGTGTCAAGAAAACATCACACACAGAGAAACTCATCAAAGTAGGGTGTTTTTACAACCCACTCTAAGAAAGGACAACTCCAAATTTGGTTTTCAAGTCAGAATTGGGGGACCAAAGCAGCTGATATAGAAAAAACATGGAAAAATCTACTCCAAAAAGAAATCATAATATAAAAAACTGTACTTTAGCGCTCTTGGATCTGTCATTTTCAGCTCTTTGTGAGTAGGTGGTTCCAGAGCTGAACTTCAAAGCAAATCTTGTTCTGGTCCTGGTTAATTGCTGTCTTTGGAGAAGATCCATAGGATTGATTTATGGATTGTTAACCACTAATCAAAGACTTTTTCTCAAACATATTTCCATACAGATTATACTAAAAAGTATTTGGATCATCTCCATAATCACCAAATATTCCTGGTGTCAAATAGAAGAGGTAAGGCAACCTTAGGGCTCCATACTGCTTTATGCTCCTTTCTACATGTGTGCATTTATTAGGAACAGGGTGCAAAGCAGTGGACCATGGAAAGGGTCATCTATCAATAGCATATTGATCTAAACCATGAAGGAAATATGGCCTAGGCAGCACCTGTGATGAGCAGACGATGGAGGGCCATTTAATATGAGTATCAAATATGTTTAATTACATACAGAAAAATGGAAGGGATAAAAGAAATAATGCATCCCAGTGTATCCAGACCAGCTGCTGATGTCACTCAAGAAACTTTCTACTACATTTCTGTAGCTTGCATGACCACTGGGTGCATTATCCTGTAGGCAAAATCTGAGAGGGCTGGAAACTCACGTGACACAAGAAGATAATTGTGCAACTTCTGTGACAGTTTATTCACTAACAGCTCCAGCCCTAGCTGAGCCATCAACTTTGGAAATGTCTTACAGAACATATTAAAGGATAGTCAGGCTATGATGAACAGGTTGCTACATTAACATGTTGCGGAGTTTAATAAGAAAAGAAGGAAAAAGAGCAACATACAGGGGTTATACCTTTTTTGTTGTCAAATTTTCACAAGTTTGAAGTAGAGGGTACCAGCGGTGAAGGTTGATGACATGAGCTAACAATTGTAGAATGGAACGGCATAGGATAAAGGTGATAGGGGGTCATCTATCTCCCTTTACATCACACCCCTTCAGAATGTAAAATATAAGATTTGTATTTTCAGAATATCAAAATGTCGAGATTTTCGGTGTGATATGGATGGTCTTGAGATGCAAAATACTTGAGTATTTATTGCTATATACATGCAACTGGTAAAGACTGGGATTTAGATCAACGATGTAGTCAGTAAAACTGTTTGCATAGCTTCACTGTTCTGAAATCATCACAATGAATCTGTAAATTAGTTTCTCCACAAGTGACACAATGAGATTGTGATGTGATTTTATTGATCTTCATGTAGCATTGCTTGGAGAGTTCACCTATGACTGACTATCAAAATAAAAATTGTGGAAGCCTGTATCTCGGAGTATTTTATCATTAATTTTCTGCTGATTATACTGTTAGTAAGAGGATACACATTTGAAAAATATGCATTTAAGACAATCTAAGCACAATGACTCACATTTACTATGTTTAATCTTTAATCACAGATACCACAGAGTGATGCCCAAACCTTGAGAATTTCCTTATACTTAACACAAGAAAAATTCTAAAGCAACTGATTACACTATGGTGATTTATGGGAACTTTTGAAGGAAAAATAAAATATCCCTTCCATCTTCCTCAGAAATGTCAGCTCAGATGAGGCCTCAGAGAATTATTTTTGCAACACAGGCCAAAAGGTGCTGTGTTTATTTGGGTCCCTAATAGATTAAGGCCAGCACACCACCACATGCTAACTCAGACATACAAACCCAATGTCAACGCTTGTTCAGCTCTTTTTGGTATCCTTTTTGAGAACTTCTTAGCTTTAAAAAAGAAGGCACACTTCACAGTTTAGGAAGCATTTTTTTTTTAACGTGAAAACACTAAAATACGGAAAATAATAATTCATAGATACTAAAAGCTTCCTAAAGCCACAGAAATTAATGGGATTAGTAGATTGACATGAAAAATGAATTAAGCCTGCCATGCTTAGGTGGTTTTCTTGGTTTGTTTTTGGTTTTTTGTTTGTTTCAAACTGTGCATACACACCCAGTACGAGTAATAGAACATTATCTTGGCAGATTTTATGTGCTTTTGTATTACTTGTAAAATGTTTGTATGCACTGACAATTTGGCATGCCCTAGGAAGGACATGTATCTCTTCAGAGAGATAGCAGTACAATAACCACCTTTTCTGCCCTCGAATTTCAAATTAACATTGTTATGATCAAAATCTGAAATTTTATTTAAAATTCTGTTTAGCCACTTATTAAGTGTGAAAGAAATACCATCAGTGGAAGGTATTTAGTACAGCTATACAGCATGTAATAAGGAGGGATAATATCTAGTTATACTCAATTTGCATGTTCAAGTTCTTTTGAAGAAATGAGTTTATATCTGTCAATTATTGCTGCATAGAATGAACTTAGTAATCTTAGTAATTTTAGTAAAAAAATATACATAGGTGGTAAAAGAAGTAAACTTGTACTTCGCCTTTTTTGAGAAGTATGGCAAAATATGGAAAACAAAATCACTTTTCAGCCTTTTTATTGGTTTGCATTTTATCATACAAGAAAACACAAAACCTTAAAAGGAAGATTCCCCCCCGGCAAGCTGAAATTCGTCTCATTCAACTGTAGTCATCTCCAGTGTAGAACTCTACAGATTATTTTGTTAGCAAGCATTTTTAAAGTCAGTGGAGAGAGGTGGGGACTTCTCCAGCAAATTTCATGGCTTTCCAAAGCCACTTCATATATAAAAAAGAATAATTCACTGAAGGTTTTATCCCACAACAATTAAAGGCAGTGCAGGCCAAAACGTTACATAGAGAGAATTACACTCTGTCCGTCTGAAATCGGGTCCTTTCCTAAAAAGAAATTCTTTCAAGGAGCCCGCGTAAATAGTTTCAAGAATGATTATTAGGGACAATTCATAGCAATGAAGACACAGTTTTCAACTCAACTCTTCTCTATGGACCTAAGGTTTTTTCTAGCCTTCTGTTGGTATTATTCAGCCCAAATCTCCTCCAAAAGGGATTATTCCCAGTCTCCTTATAATAATGAGCCACCTGCAAAAGAATTTTACAAAACCCAAAGTTGATTAATTTAGTTTTGTATCAGATTAACTGTCCTATCTCCCCTGCCTTATTACAAAGGGAGCCTATAGCAACAGAAAAGTTATTGTCGCCCAGCCAGATAAATCTTACAAAGTATTCTATGACAATTGTCATAGTGAACAATCGCTTACAAGGTTATGACCAAATGAAGTTCAAAGCCTTGAATTATCTACTAAATAATTAAATGCCAGCTGCAAATTCCAGATGTGGAAGCTGCGACTGTACAAGTACTTTACACCCATCCAGTATTCCCTGGAGGAAAATACATGTGCCTGCATCGCATACCTAAGAGACCCAGTGCCTTTGGCCTGTGTCAAATTCAGTGTGTGTGATCTAACTGTACAATGAGTGAGCAGAAAAACTGACACTGCTGGGAATTCACACTGACACAGGAAAGCCATCTAGGGACTCACAGAAGCTTCTCATAGGCTGCCTGATGCCTTGAAATCTGGATAAATAGAAAACCATACTCATATTCCACTTGCATAAGCTAACATTGAAAAAATAAAACCCCAAGAAAATAAGCAAAGCAAAACAAATCAGAGAATAGAACATGAGAAATCCAGCCTCATGGTAATCTCGGTTTGTGATAACAATAATCCTGAGCTTGAAGATGATGTTGTTTACCATGAAAACAGTACCAGGAAGTTTGCCAAAAAAAAAAAAAAAAAAAAAAAAAAAAAAAAAAAAAAAAAAAAAAAAAAAAAAAAAAAAAAAAAAAAAAAAATAGGATGCTCAGAATCCTTTAAATGTTAAAAAATGCCTCCCCAGTCACCAAGAGGTAGACTTGGCAGAAATGACTAGACTATTCAATGGAATCTATTTACACTGATAATAAGTGCTGGACAATAGCACTTGAATAGTCTTCCAGAGTTAATGTGAACTGCAGAACTGTGAGCAAAGCTGTAAAGGCTGGTGGTCTTTCTGTAGCTCATGACTGCTTCTGCCTCCTGACAGCTTTTTTTTTCCTTTCCACAGCTCCTCCCCCTCCCCCCCCCCATTAATTAAAATAATATCTTTGCAGCTTTTTCCATTAAACTACAGAAATATTCATATATTACAATGTTACATTATTTGTGCTGTCTCAAAAAAACACTCTAACTATTTAATTCTGGATCAGGCAAGATTAATGTTAATCTCTGCACTTTACTGTAGTGTCATTTCTGGTGGGAACTTTATGTGAATCCATACTTGAATGGAACAGATTTTATCTAAAATTTTTATTATGTCTGTATATAGCCACTACTTTTCTATTACTGATACTATTGCTATTGCTATTACTATTTGAATAGAAGAAAATGTAACGTATCTGTTTCCTGTTTGTTACATAACAAATAAAATTTAGCTACTTTTTCATAAATGCAAGAACGAAACTCATCATTTATACTGCTTTTTCAATACGTAGCAGTTCAAAGGCTCTTGGAGTTAACAATGATGCATTCTACTGATATTTCAAGTGTAGCTTTGGGCAAATCGCTTCACCTCTGCAAGCCTTTCAATCTCCATCCAGTAAAGGGAGCTAATAATACTTATCTACCTCAGAGGTGGTATTAGGCTTAATTCATTACTGTTTATAGAAGAGCTGATAAACATCTAGTTTCCAGGATACACTATCCATTATCACTAATGGATTAGCTCCTATTCGATACACTATATGAGTTCAAGCTCTTTATGACATTTTCATTTAACTGGAGCTAAACAACTGTGACTCTCAACTGCAAAATGTCAGGAAAGACTTTCATTTTAATTTTTAGCCTACAGGAAAAATATGAAATTTGGATGGATATCTCTCAAGCAAATGTTGTTCCTAACAAATAATTCATGAATTTTTTGTACATGCTGATCCTCACAAACAAATAGCTATTACATCCTCACTTTTATGAGGTTCAGCATTTTTCATACTATGAACCATGTCAAACAGAGTAAATGAAATATATATTGCTGTGTCTACAAGTACAGATTGTCTTCTTGATGAGAAGACATAGTGATACCAAACAAATATATTTAGGTGAAACTGTAGCACACAAATCAAGGTCTTGTCTACCAAAAATACAACAATATCAGTGCTTAGCAATGGTCAAAGACACTACCCTCCATCATTTAATGGGGATTTAGAATCATAGAATCATCTGGTTGGAAGAGACCTTTAAGATCATCAGCTCCAAGAGTTCATTGCAAGGGTCCTTAAACCATGTCCCTAAGCACTGCACCTACATGGCTTTTAAATACTTCCAGGGATGGGGACTCTGCCACCTCTCTGGGAAGCCTCTTCCAATGCTTCACAACCTTTTCTGAAAAAAATATTTTCTGATATCCAGTGCAAATTTCCCCTAGCACAACTTAAGGCCATTTTCTCTTGTCCTGTCACGTGTTATATGGGAGAAGAGACCAATCCCCACACTCTCTACAGCCTCCTTTTAGACGGTTGTGGAGACCAATAAAGTTTTCCCTCAGCTTCCTTTTCTCCAGACTAAACAACCCCAGTTCCTTCAGCCACTCCTCATAAGACTTCTTCTCTAGACACTTCACCAGCTTTGTTGTCCTCCTCTGGACATGCTCAAGCATCTCAATGTCCTTCTTGAAGTGCCTTTCTAGTTGCAATGCTATATCGAGACACCAAAAGGCGGGGGTGTGACTCAATCATCCCATAATGAACCAGAAAGACATGACACTTAGCCATGTGAGCAGGACTCAAAATGAAAAGAATGTGTGGGAGTGTGGTTCCAAGGATGGTATGAATGGAGATCCTAAAGGAAGTAGAAGCTATCAGAGGCAAAAAATTTCTTTTAGGAGATAGAGTATGCTCTACTGGCTGAATTCAAGGGAATTTGAGACTTTGAGGGGAATACTGTGGTGACAACCAGGATCCAATTGTTAAAGAGAACTGATAATTGTCCTGGGTTCAACATGGAG
>NW_010406362.1:87664-114442 GCF_000710305.1 Buceros rhinoceros silvestris | reverse complement strand
GGCTTGTGTAGACCGCTGAGGATAAGCCAGCTCGGCCGTACATTTTGTGTTGTTTGGCAGTAGCAGAGTGCCTTCTCGCAGTCAGGAGAAAAGAACGGTCACCGGATACCAGGGAGCCGTTGCCTGGTTTCTCCTTGAAAGAGTTGTCATTCCGAGTGGAATTGGCGGGAAGGCATTAAGCTACATGGCTTGTTGGCAGAAATTGCTTTTCATTTTTAGGAAAGGGCAGGTGTTTGGACCTGTATGAAAGGTGGTTATTTTCTTCCTACAGATTGAAAAACAGCAGCTGAAGTTTCGCTCTAAAGCAGATTTTTCCCTAAATCAAAGGCAGGGTCAGTGCAGCAGTGGTGAGTCTTTTCTCCGGTTTGTTACCCTAGAAGACACAACATATGCAAAATGTAAGAACGTGGCCCTAAATACAGTGCTGATAGTGCATCTGCTTCTTTGTACTTTGCTTCTTAGGTCTCATAGGTTGTCAAGGGTTCTTGCAGTGATGTCTGTGATGTATTGGAATAGCTCCACTCTGATTTTTTTACTGCCTGTTTTTTTTCTATTAGGAGTTTTTGGTCATTTTGGTGCTTTCCATTGAACCTGAAAGGCCCTCCTCTTCAGTATTTTTAATGTAATCTGACTTACTTCCTTTAATAATATTGTCAGCCTTGCTCACTGCTCTGTTCCTCCTTGGACTTTGATCTTTTGTCCTTTATGTCTCCTGTATGGTGATTTTTTTTCAGAATTAGGTTTTAGTTTTGACGTTATGTTTTTGTAAAAGTAAATTTGTAGAAATTCTGTTCCTCTGTTTCCGTCAGTAGCAATAACTCTTGCCTACATAGAAATTTTTATTTTTCTACCGTGGCTTAAATTGGGCTGAGCATAGACACCGTGTTCATTTATGTGAAGAAAAATTGGAATCTGTTGTTATTTGACAGATCTTGGTAATGCCTGACATTAGTCATTGTAGCGATTGCGGTCATTACTGTAGTTGTTAGTGGTTCTAAGTGGTACCTTGAATAGCCAAGATACTCGTAGTTCTTCTGATTTTAGTGCTCAGTAGAAATACTAACATGGGGCATGATTGATACAGGTGCTCTAATGTCCATGAGACTCACGGGAAAGTTTATAGGAGGCTGGAGTGAGATTGGTTTAATTACCAGCTGTTACCGGAATCATCAGTATACCTAAAAGTATTGCTAATATGTTGTATCAGTGTCACTATGAAAGCCAGTGTTGTGCTACTCATTTCAGAAGGTGACCCGTAAGTGTTTCTTCCAGCTTTTCTGAATGGAAGTTTTGTTTTTCCTCTTTTCGTTAAAACGCATGTGCTGAAATAGACAGTCTCAAGGTCCTACTTGAACGTCTCAAGCTGCAGTTTGTAGCTTTATAGTTATTTTTTAGTTAAAGGGTCTGCTGACAAGAAGTGTTTGGCTCTGTCCTGTTTCTGAGTGCCCTTCAGGGGAAGTCAGCTGTGACTATGAAGTATTCCCTTAGCTTCCACTTTACTAACCAAGTCCTCAACCTTTCCTCATAGGTGCTTTGCTTTAAACCCAGGACATCTTAGTAGCTCTGGCCTCTCTAGTTCCTACGCTTCTTTCTTGAGCTTGGGAAAGGGAGATTGATGATGACAAAATCGAAGGCAGTATTCTACAAGCAGTCTTGGGTCCTAGCTGCTAAGTAGAGGAGGGTAACGACCTTCCTAAACCTGCTTGCCATGTTCCTCCTAAAGTAGCCCCCTGTGTATTTGCATTATGATCAGTGAGAACACACTGTATTTGGGTGATCTATTTAACACTTTGTCTCCTGATTTCCAATGAATCCATTCTTGCATGTCAATACACTGAAAAAATAATTCCGTAAATTCTAACAAGACTTAGTTGCACGAGTGTGAGTTGTTATACTGCATTCTTTGAAGCTCAGAAAAAGTGAAGTGTGGAGGTGTTTATTGAGAAATTCTTTGTTCTGTTCCCTTGCAGATGTATAGCAGTCCTTGATTTGTTTTCAGAACTGACATGTGATTATAGAATTTGGATATATTTCATTGTTATGGGAAAAGTAACTGTATACTCTTTTGCCTCTGTTAAAAAGCTTGACTGCTCAGGAGGAACATTAAACCTGCATGGTAGAACATTAAAGAGATTTGGAATATTCTCTGAAGTGAACTGTGTGCAGATACTTCCTTAGAAAGGAAATATAAGAATGAAGAATAGAACAAAAATGATTCAGTGCAGTCTTCTCATGGGGTCACAGCCTCCTTCGTGGTGTGCATCCACCTGCTCCAGCATGGGGTTCTCCATGGGCTACAGGTGGATATCTGCTCCATCATTAACCTTCAAGGGGAACAGCCTGCCTCCTGGTGGTCTTCACCATGGTCTGCAGGGGAATCTCTGCTCTGGTGTGTGGAACATCTCCTTCCCCTTCTTCACAGACCTTGGTGTCTGCAGAGTTGTTTTGTTCATATTTTCACTCCTCTCCTCAGCTGCCGTTGCAGAGGTTTTCTTCCCCCTTCTTAAATACCACAGAGGCACTACCGCTGTTGCCAGTGGGTCTGTCTTAGAGTCAGCTGGCATTAGCTCCATTGAACATGGGGACACCTTCTGGCACCTTCTCACAGAAGCCAGTCCTGTGCTCCCCCCCACTACCAAAACCTTGCCACACAAACCACATACACAGTGCAGTTAGAGCAGAGGGGTAAGAAGTTACATCATATGGGCAGTGTAAAACAGGATGAGGTACTTCTTCTGTTCTGTTACTGCTGTAAAGAGTGATCTGATTTCATGGTTCATAGTTTTGAAAGTACGCTTGCTTTAACCATAGGACCTTCAGTTTTTAATCTGTTTTTGTTGAGGATTATTGGAGACTTACAGATCGAGAGTTTGGTTTTTTTATTGTACAGGGCTATTACTGGTATAAAAGGTCTTTAATCTTCTTGCTAGTTTTGTTGTTAAGATGTAAATGTTTCCTAAGAAAAAAAAGAAAATTTTAAACCTATGTCAGAATAAGATTTTACACTGTAGCAATTTTACTCCTCAATTCTTTTTTCCTGAAGATTGGAAAAATAAGGCTTTTCTTCTAGTGTCAAACAGAAGCAAATCCTTAAGCCTGCTTGTTGAAGAGAAACTGTGCTTGACTGTTTATTTAGAAGACTTAAATATGTATATATTATATATGTATATATTTAAGATGTATCTGTATTATGAAATGTTTTACATAGGTAATAAACAGAAGTTTTTGTTGACAGAAAACCGGTTTTAGTTGTCAGACTTCATAGTTGCTTTTATATGAGTTTCTCTTCCATTTATGTAATGCTGTTTCTGTGGTCATTGTAAAGGTAATCTCTGCCTTGTCTGGAGAGCAATGTTTAAATTAGAGTACAATATTATGTTTTTATTGGAAATAAAGCAATTGATGTTCTTAGTTCAGCTGCTTAGCATTTTGTACGCTAAATAGGTAATGAAGAAATACAAATACATTGAGAAAAATTCAGTTTTATTTAGGACTCTAATTGCAAAACTAGAATTCATCCTCTTTTAATTGATATAAAATATGTAGGTCAATTTGAATTTTAAAAGTTAACTATTTGAAATGGGTAATTTTCTCTTTTGTGGAAAAACTATTCAGAAAATATGAAAATGTTAATACTCTGCACCTTTGTTTCTTTCAGACACCTCATGATTTACTCTGCCTATAGGTGAAGTCATCCCTAGTTGTGGTTTTGCTCTTCGTGTCCTTTGCTTCACAGGAGAGGTAACTGGTACAAAATCAAAGTATTTCCTGTAATTCCTCAAATGTAGTAAATATGCTTGTAACGATAGGCTTAATGATTGCTTTTTCTGCTGAGAGATTTCTGAAAGCAGAACAGTTTCATCACTGTGCTTTGACACTGCTTGTGAGTGGGTGTAATGCACTCTTAAATAGTGTAGTCTAATGAAAAATTAGCATGGGGTGTTTTGGTAATATGAATGGAAAATACCTGCCTGTATTTGCTGTCTTTTTTTCTGAAGTGTTTTTCCTCCTTTTTAAATGTTCTCAGATTTTCATGGATCTCAATAGTGCTAGCACTATTGTTTTGCAAGTCTTGACTCAAGCTACTAGTCAAGATACTGCAGTGCTGAAGCCAGCTGAGGAGCAACTGAAGCAGTGGGAGACGCAGCCAGGTTTTTATTCAGTGTTGTTGGTAAGATGGAAAAGTGCTATTAAATAAACATTGGGTAGTTTTGAGTGTGGCTCGCTAGAGTAATGTTGAACCATGACCTCTGGCTGAGAGATGCCTCAAGTCATCATGGTCCAGCTACTAATATCCTTAGGCTGTGCTGTGGTAGGCATTGCCATCAGTGTGTCTCAAAGCAGGATCTTTTCCCAGGCATTCAGGAGAAGGAGGGAATCCAGCTTCTAACAGCATGAGGAGGTGGGCTGTAGGGCTAAATCTGTTGTTGACCTGTTGTAGATTGTAGATACTAGGAAGCCACGAGGACCCTTGTCAGAGAAATTACCTTTACTAACCCATGAGGCAGGGATGCTTCTATATACCAAGGCAGTATCCACCTTTTCTTTATTGTGGAGGTGGTGCATTATGAGCGTTTGACAGAACTTTCCCTGTGCTTCTGACTGCACTTAGTTTGATACCCAGCTGGGGTCGCTTTCCTTCTTGTCAGTGGAGAGGGACTCCCGGGATGATCAGCTGACCAGGCTGGTAGGAAATGGGAAATTGTGGATAAAGTGGATACTTCTAAAGATACTACAACCATTGGTGAAATAGATGCCTTAATGTGGTGTAAGGTGATGGAAGTATTGTCAAAGGAGACCCAACCTGTTTCAGAGAATACAGTCAGAAGTTGTGTTGTTAATCTGTGATTCTTATGCATATATTTATAATAGTCTTAAAAACGCAGATAAACTGCTTTTCCTACAAACATTCAGAGTTGTCAGCTGATGTGTTCTGTTCTCTGTAGACCCTCTGTTCAATTTGTTTAGAAAGTTGAAGGCAAGTTAGGGAATTTAAGGAAAGAGATAAAAGCAAATCTGACTTTTAAGCTGTCAGATGACATTTTAGCCACTGCCTTTGCCATAGTGTGTCTGTAATGATAAATGATCCTGATAGGAAAAAGCAGTAATTGCCACTGACTGGGCATTCTTCATTTTTTGTATGTTTGCTGCAAGACTTTACATCTCAGGTTGTGGACAAGTTGAGCACTCACAGTCATTGTTGAAGTTGATGTGAGTTAGTTTTAAATGTAAGAGCCGAAAGCACAGAGTTCGAAAGGATCAAATGCTATTGGGTTTTTTAATTTGGTTAAGTAGCCCTGTTTGGGAACACTTCAGCCTTTAATGAAGTGTGAAATACAAACAATAATCTATCAAACTAAACAGAAGTAGAGAATCTGGTTCTTTGTTTAACTTGAGTATGATGGGGGGGTTCCTGGGAGAGAAGATAGTTGGCACCTTCTTGGTAGATCAGAGAAGCCGGAGGAAGCAAGAGATTGTTGTGGAGAGCTGGTAAGACAGTTAATCTCTGGGGGATGTAGGAAGTAATACAATGACTTACCATTAGATGCATTTGCCTCTGGAATGATCAGGATAGAGAAAATTATTATGAACCATGAAATAAGCATCTTTGAACCTACAACTTTATTACGTACTGGACTTAACATCAGTTTCTGTGCTTCTCTTGAAGGTATTATGTACCTCTCTTTTGAAGAAAGGAGCTGAAAAGTCAGAGATGGAGTAGCTGTTTTTGAGAAGAATTTCTGTTCTTTACCAGTTGTGTCAGTTTATGTATTGTTTAGCTTCATTTCTTTTGTTTCTACCACAGCATTAGTGTGTTATTTGAAATACTTTTAGGAAGTTCATATATAGATAAAGAGAATACAGAGAGGTTTTGTTTGTTCTTGTGTAGATACGGTGGCTTTTTGTACATTTCTCATCTAGGCCCACTCTAGATGTATGGTATTTTGATAAGTATTTGCTTCTGATTAATATTTTGCTTCTGATAAATATTTTAGCAAGGAGAGGAGTGGTAATTTGAAGGCATAATGAGTGTTTCAGAATACGTAGTTTTCTTTTTCCATGATGCATTTGTTTTGCAACACTTTTCATGGGTGAGGCTAAAGTGGGTGTTCAAAGTTTCCTCCTTGTATTGTGAAATACTTAAGTTGCATTTGGGAAACATCAAGTCATTCAGAGATTCAATCCCTCTTCCTGTATGACATTCAGGAAAGTAAGATATATTGCATACAGATCATTTTCATGTTCTGTGGTGTTTATCAGTGGACTACAACCTTACTGATGTTTTTCTAAAGGTTGCTAGTTTTGGAGTTGATACTTTCATCGTGTAAGTCTGTGCTTGCTAGTGACTGATGTTTGTGAGGATTTTCTTGGGTTGGCCATTGTATCTAGAACACTGTCACTATTACAGAAAGTTTGAGAGAAGGTTAAGATTTGACTTCATAGTGAAAACATTTGAATAAAAGACTAGAATAAGAAATTATTCTGTATTGTGCAGTGCCACAGAGTTCTGCAAGCTGCTGCATTAAAGAGTGTAATAACTGGCTGGTGCTATTAATTATTAGCCTTTATTCCCTGCCTAGCCACCTGAAAATAGATGTGCTCTATGTGTTGGGTTTTTTTAATAAATCAAGTATTAGGGCTAGCGATAAACATTTTTTTAGTCTTTAAAAATCAATGTTTTACACATTTTTTGGAGCATTGAACTTGTCTGTGCAATTCTGACTAATGTATTTTATATACTCGTGTACATACCAAAATATATGTATTTATTCGTATGCCAGTGGGTGTGTTGGTACAATTTCTAGCCTGTTTGGTGTGTTGAGCAGTTTTTTTATTTAATCTTTTTTTTTTTTAAACAGAATATCTTTACAAATCATAGCCTGGATGTGAATGTCAGATGGTTAGCTGTGCTGTACTTTAAAAATGGAATTGATCGCTACTGGAGACGGGTTGCACCACAGTAAGTTATGATTTTCTTCTGCTTAACTTTCTACAGTAGGTTTTGTTACACTTGCCGAACAGGAAAAGAGAGAATTTCTTGGTTGATAGAAATTAATTTAGAATTCTTGGTGAAATTTATAAAATGTTTCAGTGTTAGGACTCATTAACGAACCATTTTTTGGTTCTAATGAACCATGGATTATATTACATCTTATAACTCTGTTCGTGTTTTGCTTTCCAAGACCACAATAGAAGGCTGTTTCAAGTGATGTCAGAAGTATTATAGCATTAACACCTGGACTTCCTGATAGTGGCAGAGAGGTTTTTAGGGAGACATTTCACTTCAGCTGATTCATGATGAATATTGAATGTGTACATGAGAAAGAGACAGTAGCTATCATGATAGCACGTTCTGCTCTTTTTTTGTTGTTCTCACATGTGGGTTCTGATAATGAGTGACAAAAAGTTCTCCAAAGAAGCTAAAAGTCTAACCAGTATTCTTGAGCACCACACGATTTACTCAGAAGTTACAAACAGTGTCATTATAATTTTTAATACCTACCAAATTATATACTTCTCAGTGTTCTGTGTGAAGTCTTTTCCCTTTTCTTTAAAACATATTTGTAATTTCAAAAACAGTTTCAATTTTCCTTCACTGTTTTCAGTCTGTCTCTTAAATGCTGGTGATATAAACAGGTGAGACATCACTGTCAGGTTGTGTAGGGTGTAAATTGGAATTCCAGGTCCAGTTTTTATGGATCGTGAATCTAAGCTAGTTCACAGAGTATGGCGTGGTTTTCATTGAGTTCTTTGAGATAGTGTAGTGTATTCTGTCTTCTATTTTAAGCTTTTCCAAACATCTGCCAATAGAGGGAGAAGTGAAATTCTGCATTTAAATAGTGTAGTTCTCCTTCATTATTATGTTAAAGGACTGAAGTTTTTGTGTGTGTGGGTTAGTATACAATTGTGAAACATCTTCAAGCATTTGAGTTCTCTTATGTGAGAGGAAAGCACCGTTTTTTGCTTGGAAGATGGCATATATCTTTGATATTTCTGGTTAAAGTGACAAGGTATAATGCCTGCTTTGCTGGTACTTAGCAAACATTATTTGAAGCAATTAAAATCTATTGTTGCAATTTGTTAATATTTTTAGATATTAGTAGTACTTCTGGTGAAAAAACATGGTTCATTTTCTGTGGAAATAATGGCTACAATTTTATTGTTTGAACTAACGTAAAAATTTAATAACAATCTTTCAATTACTTTTCCTGCTGCAAATTTAATGTGATTAAAAAATTAGATAACTATTTGGCTATTGTTAAAGATTCCATATAAATCTATATGTAGTATCTATCAAGATAATCTGTATCTGTATAGCTATATAACTATGTGGTAAATCTGTATTAAATTTCCGCTACAACTCGTGTTTTTCCCCATTTCTAATTTCAGTGTTTTTGAAGGTTCCATTGTATAGGCTGCATTTTTTGTTGTCCATGCAAAATTCTCGTCTTTCATCTTGTCTCTCAGATAAGCTCACTGTCCCATGTCCATTCCTGGTAGTACCTCAAAAGTTGTTCTGATGTACTCAGCCTGTTTGGTAGAGCAGATGTTGGATATGGAGGTGACTAGTTCTGCTGCCTCTTGAAGGAAAGGACTGGCTTTTATACATGTGTTTTTCTCAGTAGGGTGCTAACTCAGGTCTTTATTCAGCTGTTGGTTCTCACAAAAGCTGATTGAAAAAACCGTACCATTGACATTTCTGTTCTTCGCCCAACGTAGCTGAAATTTGACAGGTAGCTTGAAGACTTAGGAGAATCGGAGGAGAGTTCTTGCAGACAGATAAAATATTTGGATAGCTTTAATTCCTTGGTAAATCAAAGCTCAACATGATTTCTTTTAGAACTTCTTCCCTTGAATATTTATGTCCTTGTGGAAAACTTTCAAACTCCAAGAACTTTCCCAGCACTATTGTACAAGTGTGCTGAAATTATTTTCAGTTGAATCAAGCAGGACTAGCTTTACCCTCCTTCTGCTGAGCATTCCGTGTTTTCTCAGCTGCTAACACTAGAAAGCAGGAAAATGCAGAGGGCCTGAGTTCTTTGGACTGTACAGTAGCTGAATGTTTGATTCTACTGAAATACGTAGCAAGAGAACAGTGCATACAAACAGGTTGGCTTTTTTTAGGATAAAAGATCCTTCTGAAATGCTTCGGTCTTTTCACATGTTCATGGTTGCTGTCTGTCCTCTTCATTCCGCTTATTATCCGTTTTCCCTGGTCTTAAAGCAGCATTTTCCAGTGAGAGAGATATTTAGAACTGGGCCTATGAACTTTCTCCTTCCTGCTTTCTCAGGGCTCAGGCAGCCCTCCAGATTGCAGTGGGGAAGAGCCTAGGGTTGTTGCAGCCTCTTCTCAGGCATGGGTTTGCCTATTTTTTGAAATTCATTGTCAGCCTTCTCAAAAGGTGGTCTTGCTTTATGATTTTGTACGTGTTTTTTGTTGTCTTCAGAAATGGCTTTTCTGTTTCAGTGTTATTAGGACAAGGAGTGTTCCTTGTCTTGAACATATTCTTAATTTTACGGGTCATTACTGCTAAACCTTGTCTTTTGTGGACTTTGTTCTCCAATTTGGTTACAGTTTTGGCAACTTTAGTAATACTTTTCTATCCATGTTTTTATTTATTTGAATGATAACTATAAATAACTCTTCAGATTGGGATTTCTGGTTTATTAAATAATAGACTTCTTTTAAAAAGTACCAAAATGTTTAAATACTTGGATACACGTTTCCCCATACCACAAACACAGAAAAGGATCAGAAATGTCAAGATTTAAATTTGTGAAAAACCTCAATGTGAATACTTAGAAGTTCATCTGTAGAAGAGCTTGTTTTACTTTTTGATTTGGTGTAAATCTGTCCTGAAGGGAAGTAGCCCGTTGAATCAACCACATTCTTCCTATCTTTTAGCCTGCCTGTAACTTTTGCATGGAGTTGTGAGCCTTGCAGTGTGCTAAAGGCAGATAAAGAGGCTGTGGCTGTGAACCCACAGCTCAGGGATGGGCGTGTGTCGGAGTCTGGTCCCCAGCAGGTGTCACTGCTGTATTATCCAAACGGTGATTCCTCTCTGGGGAACTGCTGGGGACCCAGTCGCATCATGCAGTGTGACACTTGTGACCACACTGTTTCTTCAGATTGTTTTCTTTTCATTGCTCTTTGGCAGCTTTGCTTGTCATAAGCTGCTGTATTTTAGACAGTCATCCTTGTGGATTTATTTCTTTTCCTTTATTTTATTTATAGTGGCAAAAGCTTAATTACAGCATTTTTTGCTGTAGTAACGAATTGAATGCTTGCTGCTTTTGGAATATGCATGTGATATTATTACTAAAATTATGAGAAGTAATTAAAGCAAGGGGCCTCATGGGATCACAGACAAGGTAAATGAAATAGTATAGTAGGCACCAAATTTTAGGTGCTCTCTGTAATCCCTGAAAGTGAATTACTTTACAAGTTACATTTAATTGAGATTAGATTTCTTAATTGTATTTACAGTAGCTTTCAAGTTAGAAACCACTTAGAGTATGCCTCTGTGTGGAAATTATATACTGCAATTTTATATCGAAAAAAATTAATTTATTTCCCTAAAATGTCATCTGTGGCTTTAGAGTAATAACTGAATTAGTTCCCTGCAGAAAAACTTCTACTGTTGCAGAAATCTTTGCAAACTTGATCCAAAATATTTTTAGGTATAATTTAGGCTTTAATGTATTTTTACATAAAATTAAGTTTTGATAAAATGTAATTTAAATGTGGTTCCTGACTGCTGTAAATTACCTTTGAAAATAAGACAGTGTGCAGTTCTGAGTCACCAGTGAAACAATAAATTGTCTCTTTTTGTACTGGGAATGATAAGTTTTTGATTTAGAAGTAGTGAGTACTTGTGTTCTGTTGAAAAAAAAGAGAAAGCTAGAGTATTGTTGCAAATGTTTGATCTTAGGGTAAATCCTTTTTATTATATGTGAGATTAATCTTCAGTATTTGTTGAGATTCGTGTAAAAGTTGTGTTTTAGGGTCCTTTAGGCATAACTTTAAATCTCTTTATAAAACTAGTAGGTCAGTATCTGTGCCTATGGTCAGTCAGAAGGAAGTGGCTGTGTTGGTGTGTTTAATCTTCTTAATTTCCAGCTGCTAGACTACACTGAGATGTGATGCATGCATGCTTCTAAATCACTGCAATGTTAGATGAGAGTTTCATCTGAAAAACCTCATGTGGTAACTTAAGCTTTTTTATGTATGAGAAACAACTTTCTAGGTGCTACCAGTAAATGAAAGTGGTTGTGGTGGGTTTTTTTCTGACTGCATACTCTATAAATACCAACAAAGCATTTTTAAAAGCAGTTTGTTATGTTTCCTGCCTGGAACTTAAAAGAAAATCATGTGGGTCATATGAAGTTTGAAGTAGTACAGGAGTTTATGATACTGTAACTTGTAGTCTTAAACTGATAGAGGTCGCTTAAAAGGACATATAAAGATAGCGTAAAGCTGCACTTAAATGAAAATTCACCTTTATGTCTTAAAGTTTATGCTTCTTAATAATTTTCCCTGCATTTTTGACCACTATATTAATATATTTTTCACTCAAAGATTTAATTTTTAGAAGATCCGTATTTTCAGGCATAGCTATATGACCTTCCGATAGAAACAGATTTGTAGTAGAAGAGGATTATTTTGCAAAAAGAGCTGTTGTTGGATACCGTGATGGCCTTATACTGGGAACCTTTTTGTTGCTATTCTCTAGTATACACAGACATGCTTGAATCATCAATCTCCATTGTAATAACTGCATAATAATTAAGAACAATTTTATAGTTTGTACAGTTTTCTGTTATTTTCGTAATATATCCGGGTACCTTACTCTGCAAATGTTCTCTTGTCATTTGTTTTTGCAAAGGTCACATCAAAACCTGAGGTTAAAAGGTCTCAAATACCTGTCTGTTTCCCTGTTCCCTCTTTTTTAATACCTTTGAGATAGAGATGTTCTATTGATAGCTTATCAAACTGAAATACATTAGTTTCAGGAAAATGGTTCATAAAAATAACCTTCATCCAGTCAAACACAGATGCAGAAATGGAAATTATAATTTAACTCCTGTGTCTATTAATAGTAAGAAAAGAATGCTAAATATGAACTAGTATGCTTTTATTGAAAATTAAATAATATTCTAATAAATATATCTTGACAGCGCTCTTTCTGAAGAAGAAAAAACAACATTGCGTGCTGGACTTATCACCAACTTTAACGAGCCAGTGAATCAGGTTAGTGGTGAACCATTATTACTCTCCCAGCAAATGCTTGTATTGGTATGTAATTTGGTTTCTCCTTTTACAAAGTGTTTAATAATAATAATAAAATTGAAAACTTGCAATTTACATGTTACCTTCTAGACAGATCTTTATGTTGAAGTGATGTATTTTTCCATAGATCATGATTTATTGAACATAGAAACATTTAAGTTGGAAAAAGCATGTTTTGTCTCTGTTTTTTGCTGCAGTGGCAGTTTGTTTTCCCTTGCCTTTTCTGCAACTATTTGGTGAAATGGTTCCGGGAATAGCTGTCTCTCAAAAATCACTTAGGAAAGAATGTTATCTTCTCTTTCTTTCTCAGCTGAATCTGTTCTTTGATCTGACTTCCAGTACAGCCATACAAGGAAGTGTACCATACAAGGTGTCGTAGCAGTAATGAGCTGTTGAGAATGCTGCTGTATAAACCTACCTAAGCAGAATTGCTGTCACATGCCTAGTCACAGCATTAATTAATTTAATTAATAGGCATAATAAAGCCTCAGTATGATACAGCCTTGTCTTACACAGTGACTAATTTTAAGCTACTGTTTTGATTAGAATATGGATTTATTGTTAAATTTGGTATAGAGTTAATATTAAGGGCTCAGAATATGCATATGATAGATGAATCAGACTTCCTTGTGCTAACTTATTCGTGCTCATGTAATTACGAGATTCTGCAAGGAATTATTTGCTAATATTTTAAGCTGTTTCTTAAAGAACGTTTTCAAGAAAAATAGAAATTATTTGCATAAGGTAAAGATTAAAAAGAAAAAGTATAGCGAACAAACTTCCATTCTGCAGACAGTTCAGTTTCAACTTTTCAGGATTCCTTGATGGGATTAATGTTATTTGTAGGATTAGATCAATATAGCAAACTAAGTGTAATTATTCTTTGTAGAAGACCTTTGTGCAATGACAATATTGACTGAAATTTAAAGGTTTCCTTTCCAATGCAATTTTTAAAAATGCAGGTAAACATAGAAAATATCTTTAAATTTGTAGTGCAGGTGTAGTTTCAATGTAAAAAATGTGTCCAAATATTACTTGTTTCTTTATTTCACCCAAAAAGAACTATGAAATGTATGTCATGTTGGACCATAAAGTGTGTGTCCATTATGCTTCTACTAGGTAATATAAAATTTATCAAACTTCTGATTTTGAAGTGATTTTTGCGTATTTACATTTCTAAATACCTAATGTTAACTGCATTGTACATAAAACAATTAGAACATTTTATCAAGAATTTTTCCATACCTCCATTAGTATTTAATCAGTTTGCCTGCTAAGACAATAGTATGGTATATTTTATAGTAATAAATTTGACTGCTAATGAACAGTTCCGCAGTTCTGAGGCTGTAGTTGCAGGCTGAGATTAGAACCTTTTAAACCAACGTTTTAAAGACTAACAGCTTTACGTTTTTATTTGTGTGCCCTTATGATATTTTTGGGATGTAGTCTTTTAAGATTTGGGGGATTTTATTTTATTTTGTGCCAACAGCCTGCTCCTAAATGTTTGCCCTAACAATTGTTGATATTTAAATATATTTACAGAATCTGTGTTCTCTTCTTTCTCCCTTGTTTGCCAATCTGTGTTGTATGTATCTTGAGGTTTCCTTTCAGAGGCACACCTGAGTTTTGACATCTTGTGTTCTCGATGAATGCTCTTTTCAACTTGTAGATACTTCATAACACAGTTGCTATCTTGTGCTTTCTGCTTGTGCTTTTTACATCATTGAAGATAGAAAAATTCTATGACCCTTGTGTTTATAAAAAGAAAAAAACACCACCAAAATGTAAAGACTAGACATAGTATTGAGATGTGATGGTAAGAGCTGACTTCAGAGGAGGGGGAGAAGAAAAACAGAACATACCATATGCTGGAAGTATAATTTACATGCCCTCTGAATATATTTACCATATGGAGGGAACAGAGGAACAAAATACCCCTTGAAATGTATGACAAGAGATTTTTTTTTTTTCACTGAAAAAGCCAGTCCTCAAGGAAAAAGTATTCTTGGCATCCCTGGGGAGGTTGCTTCATGTATCACATATGGAGACAACATCATTTGAGAATAATCCCAACTATTCCTTGCAAATGTCAACATCAATTTCTGAAGCAATTCTTCTCCCTAATCAAGTGTGTAGGAATGTGTATTGTCGGGTGGTCAGACTTCAGATGAAACAGCTAGTGCATCAGTAAAGGCTATTTTTGGCTATTCACTCTCATGCCTGGAAGTTGCTTGGGTCCCTTTTGATAGTGTAAGAGGGTTACTTCTTCCCTAGGCTGGACGTGTGGTGGTTGTTCTAATGGTATGTTGAGGGTGAGAGCATCTGCTTCATTAATCAAATCAAGGACCTTTTCAATGCAAACAGGATAAGAATGGAGAAACAAGAACATAGAAGTTTTTGGATTTTTGAGGTGGGATTGTTAGAAACTACAGAAAATTTGTTAAGGAATGTTTAGTGGAAGGGATTTGTGGAGCAGCAAAGTGGGAAATAGTCAGAAAAAGGATATAAAAAGGGTCAGTCATGTGTAAAACATGGCTAGTTAGTCCCAAGTCTTGAACAACTCTGCGCCTAATCACCACTCTCTGTCCTGTCTTTTGATTTAATTCCTTAACTGTGTTTCTGTGTAATCTCAATGTGTGTTGCGTGTGCGTGCTGCAAGGACTTGCTGCCAGCTATTGGCAAGATTGGTGTGAGTGGGATCTGTCACCAGCCACCAAAGTCAGATGGTGCGGGTGATGTAGATGCCCCTGGCTTGTGTTACGAGGATCTGGAGCAGGTGAGAGTCTCAGTTTCAGCCTCTGGGACAGGACCATGGCTTATAGTATATGTACATGCACCTGGGGGAAAGGAATGTCTCTGCCTAAAGGCTGAAACTCAAGTATAGCAGAAATAAGGGTAATACATATTCATTAGACTATGCTTGTTTGTACAAAGCAGTAGAAATGATCAGTAATCAAAAATAGTTCCCAAACATCCATTTCTAAATTTATGCCATTTCTAGAACAAATAAATGTGGAAGTCTTTATATCATTTAAACACAGTAGCTAGCTTAGCATTTTATGTAAGTATTTACTAGAAACATAAGACTTTTTTTCCTCCATGTTCATTTGCATTCATTAAATTTGAAAATAGTTTGAGATAAAACACAGGAAAATCTGGCAATCTGTACTAGGTTTTTGTGATTTGGGTTGTATTTGGCTGTTAATTTCTGCATTGTGCATTTCCTAAATGATCTTTGAGTTTGTGGATCTGTGTTTTGTTTTGCTTTTTTTGCAGATAGCAACTCAGATCTCTGTACTGATTGCTAAAGTTGCCAGGGTGGACTGCCCGAGGCAATGGCCAGAACTTATACCCACTCTTCTAGAATCTGTGAAGGTCCAGGATGATCTTCGACAACACAGAGCGCTACTCACCTTTTATCATGTTACAAAGACCCTGGCATCCAAACGGCTTGCTGCAGATAGGAAGCTTTTCTATGATGTAAGTAGAGCCTGCAAACCGTGTGTGGAATGTGCTTGTCACTTCCTGTGGTTAGCTAGCAGTGCAGTAACGGCAGGTATGCTGGTTTTGATGTCTGCCTTTGAATCAGAAGTGCCCTCGCTTTGATGGGTATGTGTTCAATATGAAATAACTGGAAGTTAGTTTGGAGGTGAAATATTTTTGAGACATTTATTAATTTTTCGTGCTGGTTGACTGTTGTTGTAATAACTTGTCTTAAGAAGCAGAGCTTCATCCACAACACAGTCAGCCTTACGTTATCATGCTGTACAGCAGATCTTATAATACATGAATTTGCAGTGTTTTTGGAAGTGTTATCTGGATTCATAATTCAGTATGGTCTTTAAAAAATACTGGGTTTTAGGCTTCCATATGACAGTGTTTTTAGCTTTTATCATCAGTGGGAGTGTGTTTTGGGTTTTTGCAGATCAACTTCTTTCTCCAGGGTAGTTAAAAGGCAAGATGTGAATGCAAATGCCAGATTTTGTCTCATGTAGCTTACATTTTCCATTGTAAGAACACGTTGATTAGAACATAGATTTACCTTTGGCTGTAGGCTGTTGCATCTCCGATCGCATTTAGAGTTAGACCACGATGTAGTACAGTTAACTGCATTTAGTGAGTTTAAACACCTTTTCCAAACATGTTACACTTGAATTTTCAAAATTTTATTTCATTCCTCCATCTTAAAGAATATTAGAGAGCAGGTAGTGAAGGCTCTTTCTGAAGATTTACCTGTTTATCTATGTAGAAAAGATTTTCTAGCTGTGTAATCATTAAGGTGAAATTTTAGTCATCAGGAGTCTGATGAATGGAAGGTTGGCTCTTGCAGTAGGACATGACTGAAACAGTGAAATGTTGCTGTGAGATATGTGTGAAAAGGAACAGTGTTTTCTCTCTCTGCCATGTATAGGTATGGATGAATATAATCTCTGCATAGGAAATAATTGTTTCTGTTTTGAAATTTTTTAGGCCATTATACATGAATTGGATAATTGAACGATACAGATTTTGGTATATTCACAGATAGTAATTCCAAAGCAATAAAGGGCAAGCAAGATAATGGCTTCTTTTCTAGAGCTCTCCTAAGTCAAGATGCTGTTTATACAGCTGAAAATATTCTTAATGCTCACGGATATAGCAAAAAACCTCAAAACCTGATGCCAAAGTCCAACTTTCATAAAATAGCCAAACCCATACCCTCTCAATAGAGGGTCAGAAAGGAGTTTATAAGTAGTAAAGTCCAGTATTTGTTGCTAAAGTTGTCGTGTCCAGCAGTACCTTTGCTGCATTTCCGCCATTTTACCAGGTTCAAAAAGAGCTAAGTTATCTTCAGCAATTTTTGCGTTTCCAAGAAACCCATCAAGTTTGTGTGAACTTTTTCCTTCTGGAATGCCATTTTTCCAGCGTGATATATTTTTTGCACATTCTTTCATTTGTAGAATGAGACAACTTCAGATATGAGAAGAAAGGTTTATAAAAATTTTTCGTATCTTGTCAAAATCATTGAAATTTCATTTTAGTAAGTGTACTCTTTAAGCGGGCTCTTTATGCTTAAATCATGGCTTTCCAGAGTTCCTCTGTCACGTGATTTGACATGAATGAAGAATTTCAGTGCATCCAGTTTCACTGGGCTGGGAATTCTTTATATTTTCCCAGGTTTTTTTGAATTTTATGTGAGAAAAGGAAATTTTCTGAGCATTTGGCGTTACAGGATTCAATTATTTTAATAATGGCAAAATTGGACAACTAAGAAGTCTGCTACTCCTGTCTTCTGGTCAGTAGAATTCACATCTGTCAGGTGTCATTTTTCTTTTCTAAGGCAGTCAAAACCCCTTTCTTACGGAACGGAGCCATTTGAATGTTTTAAAAGCTTAAGCAGCAAATTGCAAAACTTCTTGATACTGTCAGCTAAGCAGTTACAGTTTCAACAGTTTTTTTAAGTAGAGCTTTGGAAATACTTAGGAAGTTTTTCATGTAATATGTTACTTGGTGATGACATGATGGTGCTTGCAGATAAGGCACCCCATATCGAACGCAGTTACCTGAGGTTTACAAAGAAAAATGTTAGGTGGTGTATGGATTGTGATACAATAACTTGCAAATGCAGCTTTTTTTATAGCTTCGACTTTCTGGTGAACAGTGCAGTTATGATTATAACCATGTTAATGATCGTCAAGGTAGAATTGGCTGTTTTAATAGAAATGGAGAAGTTTAGTATCTGGTTATAAACCATTGGTTATGTGCTTCTAGACATCTGTTTTCTTCTGAGCTTGTTTTTCTGGACTTAGTCTGTTAAATGAGGATGGTGGCTCTTGGAAGTAAAACCAGTGAATTTTCTTTTTCTATCTAAAAAAAGTACTACTACTTCTAGGAAGAAATTGGTTGTATGTGTTAATCTGTAGTATTTGGGGTTTTTTTAATAGTAATACGTAGTCATATGGCACATACTGGAGAAGCGAGGGAATTCACTGCAAATCAGAGAGAACATCGGTTACAGTTTTTTTTCTCCTGATCCATTTGTCATTATGCTTTTGAGTGTTTCTGTTGTTTCTTGGCCCCGGTTTGGAAAGAATGCTATTATATTTTTACAATTTATCTAAAAAACTTTCTTCTGAACCTGTGAAGTTCTGCATAACTTCTATCTTAAACTGGAAGCACTTTTCTTTAGAGGGCTGCTATAAAGTACAAGAAGGTTTTGGGAACATTCTCTGCTACTGGATATGCACCATTCAGTTTAGTCTCTGTGGTGAACTTCAGTGAGGGTTTTTATGATTGTTCTGACTTCTTTGTTGCTTTGGAAATTGCTGAATCTTTGAATTACGGTCATAAACGAATATTGAGTAGGAAACCTCGTGATCATGGGCAGCCTATGAAATCTAACATTAAGCAGGTCTGCCATCTTTGCTTTTACTATTCATCATGAACAGTTTTCAGTTATGAAGATATTTCATATTACTCTCTCGCTTTAACAACCACCAACATGCTGTGCCTGTTTTACTAACTAGAGGAATTTAAGGCAGCCTAGCCCCATCACTAGGACTTCAGGCCGTACAAATTATAATTTGTAGTTGAATGACTTCAGGTGTAAAAATGTACTGTGTTCTTCTAGTGGATACTGTCTGTATTTGTGGGTCTGCCACCCCGATGTTTATTAAAGCAATTTTTGTTTGAAATTTATTTAGTACTAAGGTACACTGATCAGAAGACAAGCAAATGAGTTTATCCAGAGTATATTCTACTATTAGGACTACTATTGCTGCTTTTTTTTTTAATCTGAGTTGGTACTGCTTGCCATTATGGTTAGTACTAGTGTATTCTATTTAAAAGACATGCTCCCCCTGCCTCAATATGAAAAGTCAATTCCCAAAACATGAGTAGGTTTGAACTATTGATAATTATTCAGTGATGTGTTTTTGCAACTCCACAATCTCGTCATTGAATGATTATGAAGAGTTGCTACTCTCTTACCTTTACTTAGTCAAAGGAACCAAATAAAGAGGTCTTATGTGATTTTTGTTTCCACTAATATAATGTGTAGCAGACTAAGTGCAATTCCTTAACTATGAAGCTATCAAGTGAGAAATTAGTTATCTTCTGTTTATACTTCAGATACCTTTCATCAGGTAAGCATTGTTTGAAAACTATAATGCAAATTAACTTTGAGATTTGCTCAATGCTAGATGCTGTTTGTCATTCTCTATTTTGAGTGATTTGAGGCTAAAAGTCAGGGTTTGCAGCTATAAGCAAAGTGTAGGCATTGTTCAGTACTATTTTTATTAGAGATAGGCATGTGGTTGGTTAACTGCATCCCAGAGTAAGCTGATTTCAGATATTAACTGTGCTGTAAGATAACCAGTTTAAGTCTTGTGGGAGAGGTGGTGGTGAGGACAGCTGGTGATTTTCTGAGGCGTCGTAACATATTATAGACCTCTAGCTGTACTTAATGAAAATTGGATAAAAAAAGAGGCCTAAGTAGTTGTCTTTAAAGTGGTAGAGTCATAGACCAAGTAGTCATGGAAGCAGGTGAGTCTTTTATAACATTTTCTGGAAAACATCTTTGGATCGGTACAACAAAGAAGTGAAACACTGTGGCTCATGATAAACAAGAAGACAGATGAAATAATTTAACAGTCTAAACTGGCCTTTAAAATTTGAGAATTTATTATGCTATCACCAAGTTCAGGAAATCAAATACATTTTTGGTTTTTCTTCCTTTTGCAGCTTGCATCAGGTATTTATAGCTTTGCATGTTCCTTGTGGAATCATCATAATGATACATTCCTACAACAAGTTTGTACAGGGGATGAAGCTGCAGCCATAAACTCGTTAGAAAGAACTTTGCTGTCATTGAAAGGTAATAATGTAGAATGTTATTAAATATAAGAAGTAAAATAAGTTCCTTTACACTGAACAAGTGAGATTTCTTTGTTAGAGTTACATTTTTTAACAAAGCCATGCCCATTGGGAAACCGAATAATCTTAGTTTATTTTACCTGTACCTTTAGCAAGGCAGAAGGAGGATTGTTCAGATGAAAGGAGGAGAAGGTATTCTTGTTTCTCAATATGTACCATTCTGATAAGCGTGGAGAGTGAAGGACATACTAGGACTCTGTTTTATGTGTGTTGTTATATAGACGTCTGCTGTTATATAGGCCCTTAACTCAGGAAGCTGAGCTATGAATTTTTCTATGTTAAATTCACTTTGCATTCAGAGAAGAGGTAGCCTTAGCAGTCAGTTTAGATATTAGGATGATGCTCAAGTGCTTAAGATCCTTACTGTACTTTGCTGCTTTGAGATGTTTGTGTGCAGCACTTGAGTGTAGACGGTACCTGTGTTGAATTGTTTCAGAAGGTGAGCATGTGGCTTGTCTGGGTTACTGGCAGTGATAAACCAGATAAAATTCATAAGATGGTCTGTAGGCCCTAGTTGACTGTCCTTGGCCCTATTTTTCTTTCTGCAGAACTGTTCAGAGATTGAATACGTACTGGCTTTGCAGAATTCTCCTTGATTCTGTAATTCTTAGAGTTATCTTCATTATTTTACACATAATGTACTGAATTTTAAAGTAATTTCAACAAGATTAAATTCATGTTAGGTATGGTTGAGGTATCCAAAATTAAGCATATTTTTTAATGTAGAGAATGGGAAGAAAGGCACAGCAGCTGTAATTGTAATCATGCTCTGAAATCTGTTGGAACAAGAGCTGAGAGATATCTACATAAGAATCTTCTTTTCCCTTAGTGCTTCGTAAACTGACAGTCCATGGGTTTTTAGAACCTCATAAGAGTGTGGAGGTGATGGTAAGTGACATATATTTCTTCCTAGTTCTAGATTAGAAATCTTTTGTGGTGATTTCAGGTGCTGTTAGATCTGTGCTTAAAAATCTTAGAAAGGTATGCTTTTGTCTTATGTAGAGGAAGATCCAGAAGCATGGTCTCAGAGTTGTCCTTTCCTCAGAACTTATAGATCCTAAACATTTTGACACTAATAGCATGATTTTTAAAAAATTAAAACTTCTTCCAAAGTACATGTCACATGACAGTAACACTCATGTTGCTTAGTGAAAGATGTCTTAAGTGTACTCACCCTGGTTGTTTGAAGAGGATGTTTTCACTTGATGATGAATGTAATGATGCATTTATCCTATCAAATTCTATTGACAGAATTTGCCGGATTGAGATGAAAACCTGTGGTATGCAGCCCGTGGTGGGGGTTAGGGGGTGTGGAAAGTAAAGAAAGAAGAAAGCAAGCTGAATATCTCCCTTAACCCTAAACCTGCCTGGTTTGCTGATGGAATTAGATACCTACAACTTACATTCTAAGTTAGGGAGTTGAGAACAGGAAGGATTTGGATAGGCAGATGGTAAAACATACGTCTATATTTATGTATAGCTCCTTCTCTTCGGGTTGCTATGCTGTTTGTATGGTACTAATAAGGTCTGTTTGGATCAGCCGTTCAGCCTGCTAGCTATCTAATTGTTTTGTGAGGAAATTGTTTGTCTAAGATAATAAATTAGTTCACTTAAAAGTGATATGGTGATGTCTGAGCTGATAACCCATATGAACTGACTTCAGTTTGACTCAACTTTCTTCTCATAATACAGTGCAAAATAAGCTTCATCTTTAAAAGACACATGTACTTCTATATTTTTCAGGGTTTTCTACATGCAGTGTTTGAACGGCTAAAACAGTTTCTGGAGTGTAGTAAGTGTCTGGATATTTTTCCTTGTCTTGATTGTTAAATATCTGAAGCGGGATGAAAACACAGTACAGTTTAATGCATCATCAGTATGATTGTTTTAGGTGTAAGATATTTTTTTATAAGTGCAAAGCTATTATTTTAAATGCTGCTGAAACTGTTAGAAAAGAGTGGTAAAAATGTCCTCTTACATCACCAGACAAAGCCCCACCCAAACTGGTGCAATAATGCCAATGAAAAAAAACGTAAAAGCTTTAACCACGGATTCACAAAGTATCCATATTAAAATACATAGGTGCTACTAAACCCCATATCATCTGAGTTTTCTTCTTGGGGAGAATTTTATGTTTTCCCTTTTTCCTGGAGTTTGCCAAATATTTTGTACCTTTTAAATTGGAAATAAAGACTACATTCAGCCGTCTCTGCTTTATAACTGTAAGAGTAGTTTGAGGCAGGCAACCACAAATTAACACAGTCAACAAAAATAAAATCATAATCGGCAGGTGTTAGTGCTTTTTCAGGGAAGTTACCTGAAGCAAGCAAAAAAGGAGGTGTTTGGCAGTTTTGCATCTGAACTCGTCTTTTCTTGCTTGTACACTTGTAGTAGATGTGGTGCAAGCTATTCATTCATTCATTTGAAGCTATCAGATCATTCTTTTAGGATTCAACAACACTTTTTCTGAGAATAGAGGTCTAAACTGAGTAGAAAGTTTGTTTTTGTTTTTGTTTTTGTTTTTGTTTTTTTTAATATAAAAGAATGTACTTAGCCCAGGAGCCTGTACTTTGGTGAGGGGTGCTGACCTTGCCTCTGAGCCTCCTTTCTAGAAGACATGGAGCCTCTCACTGTGTTAAATGCCAGAATAAAATATCTTTTTTGTGCTCTTAATGCAGGCTTCATTGCATGCAACTGTTTCCCCCTTCTATTTTACTACAGTTATGCTCTTTCTGGCCCTTCTTTCATTTTTGCTAAGATAGGCAACTATCTTTAATACACTGAATTGAAGCCCATTGTGAAGCTCGGAGATTGTCACGTCCCCTAGAACATGAGGACTATGGGGTTTGAATGGTCTAAGATAAGAACTGAGCTGAACCTTCCCACTTCCATTTTTTTAATCAATAGTTTGTTTTCAAAAGCAAGAACCAGCTACCTTGCAAGATGAGTGTTTGCATTTATTAGATCATAATTTTTGCCTGTATGCCTCTTGTTTTTATCTTTCTTTATTAAGGCTTTATCTTTTTTTTTGTAAATTCAGAATGTCTTCCACTGTCCATAGTAAATTAATTTTAAGGTAGTGTTTCTAGAAAAGCACGTGGTAATATGGAGTAAGAATATATCATAATTTTATTAAAGTGCATTTTTGTATTTTCAGTGCTTTTTTACTTCTTGTCTATGCTAGCAGTGGCTTGCATTATTTTAACAGTCTTTTATCACAGTGTTGTCTGTAACGATGTCCCAACTGTTTTCTTCTGCTCAGCTACAGTGGATTTCACTGCAGCTGGGAGAAAGTTGGTTTTTTTTTTGTTTGTTTGTTTCCTCAGTACTCATTTTGAATTTATTCTGCTATAGAACTTTTTTCTGGTTGATGTAATTCCTGAACTACAGGAATTACTAAGTTGTCCAGTGTTAACTCTTCTAAACTTAGTTATCCAGAAAGAAAAGGAAAGTCTGAAAAAATGATAGTTGTTAAATATCTGATTAACAGGTAGAAGTATAAGAGCAGAAAACGTATGCAGAGATCGCTTAGAAAAGACTATAATTCTGTTCACTAAAGTGGTAAGTAAATTCTCCATTCAGTTACTGTATACTTTACTGTTGTGGAGGAGCAGACCCCATTCAACTATGTATGTGCCTTAAAGCCAATATGTTTCACATTTTTTAAAGAAGTGGAAGGTAATGCAACTTAAAAATTCTTATGAAATTGATTTTTTAAAAATTTTTCTGGAGAGAAGGGTGTCTGTTTACTTATGCTGACGTAAGTTGCAGGAGTAAAGAATACATTTCCTTAGCTCAAACAAACCTAAATGCTTTCCATAAGTAAATTGTTTAGCTAGGATTTTGCTCAAAAAGAATTATGGAAGCTTTGCTAAAACATTGTTATCAATATTGGTGAATAAAGAAGAGAGAAAGTTTTCATCCCATTTAGATTGTTATTTCTAAGGCCCTCTTAGTTCTATTGAATAATAGTCCATTTTTTGGTTTTTGAAAGAAAATTAACAAACTCTCTTACCCCTTTTGACTTTTGTATTATATAATGCATTTGGTATTGTCAGCTCATTCTGCACACCATTAATTGCATATATTAATGGAAGGTAATTTTAGCATTTTCAGTTGCGCTGTTTTAAAAAGATATAAAACCTACAGAATTCCCATTGTTTGCAATATCTATTTTGGGGCCATGGATCTTACTTAAATATTCAGCCTAATTATCAGAAGTGGGAGGCACTGGTTGGCTTCACCAAGATTGTACTAAAGGTGGTCTGAGCCAACATTTTTAGTCTTTGTCATAGTACTTCTTACTTTGAACTAACAAGCGAAGTATTGGAGGCATGTGCATCTTTTTTCATAGACCTGAAGAGAAAGCATTCTCTGTTAATGGATAATTTACCACCTCTAGAAATTCAGACACAAGAATTTAGGCTCAGGCGTTTTTGGAGTAGTAGAGGAGATTGAAGGAATCGACCAGTGTGTTCTAGACCACTTGCTGGAAAAGCTAAGCTGAAGAAGCATGCGCTTGTACTGCTTTGGAGGGGGAGAAAAAAGAGTAAAAAGTTATTTTCCTCACACCTCCATTACTTAGAATACTTCTAATAGGGACAAATTACCTGCTGAAATGTTCAGAGTTTTAGGTGTGGCTGATAAGTTTTATATACTGTTGGTAGCAAGCTGGTCTAGTTGAAAATAGATATTGTTCCTTAAACTTGAAAAGAGGTAACTTTGAACATGAATTAAGAATTTCAGGGCAAAATAATGCTTCATTAACTATTAATACAGATCTCTTCCCAATTTCCTGTCCGTGTTGACTTTTCTGTAATTTTATATAAATCAGCACTTGTTTTTGCTAAGTAGTTTATGAAAGCGTTTTAATATAAGACTTGCATAGAAAGTGATTTGATTTCTTTCTTGCTCTTCTGCTTCCTTAATTTTTAGCTTTTGGACTTCCTGGATCAACATCCTTTTTCATTCACCCCTTTGATTCAGAGGTCCTTGGAGTTTGCTGTAAGCTATGTTTTCACAGAGGCTGGTGAAGGAATTGTATTTGAGCGGTTTATTGTACAATGCATGAATCTCATCAAGATGATCGTAAAAAATTACGCATACAAGCCATCCAAAAATATTGAAGGTACTGCTGCTATTTACTGAAAACATTTTTTATGTCTTAAAATGTTTTGGTAGCTGTTCCCAACTGTAAAACATCTTTAAGGCATTGTTTTCAAACGCTTAATGTTTTAATAGTAATGTATGTTTCTGTCTCTATATTGATAATTCTTGTTTTGGTAGTTAAAATGTTGTTACATATAGACATTGATTTGCTAAAGAAATTTTAAATTCACAAATACAAAGAGCGTGAATAACTTTGTTGATTGTTTTAGTTTCATTGAACTCATTTTAAAATTGAGGTATGGATTTTTTTTTAATCAAATGGTTTGATGCATCTTTCCCATGAGAAATCTTTGATAAAATGGGGTATTTGCTGTAATTAACTAATACTAATATTTCAGTACTCTGAAATACAGAAATACAGTGAATTTGACATGTATTTGAATACAAAGTAGTTTGTGTTCTGATTTGTAGAACTGTAGTTCACTCTGAATCTTCATACATTGCTGTATGTGTGGAACTACATTAAAAAAAAACAACTACCTTCCATTTGACATTTGGCAATGGCTATATAACAATTATCATTCTCTTTCTAAGTTTAAGATGAACATACTGGTATGCGTCAAAGATTACACAAACCCAGCATCTAAAATTCTTCAAAATGTTGATGTATTTCAGTGTTATTCATTACTTTTAAAACACATTAGAATGTCTTGAATCTGTTGATTATTAATAGAGACTTCTACTTCTTAAAGTTAATAGTAGTGTTTAAGTTTTTTGAAATAGAAATGTGGTCGCTTGAGAGAAGAATATAGCACATTCTGATAAAAGCTATAGCACTTGACTTTTTGAGAAGCAGGTGATTAAATAGAAATTTATTTTTCTTGATTTCTGACTGACATACAGTGATTGTGTTGGTTGTATACCCTATAGTACCTGGGTTTGTTGCTGCTTTCTTTAACCAATGTTAACTTCTTAAAAACCCAAGTTTTTTTTAAAGATTGATGTGGATAAGCTTTCTGAACAGGTGTAAATGAAACTTTGAGTTCTGTATATTTTTTAAATTCAGTAATGCTAAGTTAAAAAAAAAACCACAAAAGCAGCAGCTAAACATTTTTCCTTTTCATCTACATAGTAGCTGAAAAGCACAAATACTTTGTGAAGCCCCAGTGACCCTTCAGTGTAACTGTGCTGTTAGAGAACTATCTTAAAAGTGAATTAATTTGGGAGATTAACTTGCTTAAAGAAAGTACGACTTTGAAAGTCTGCAATGAGGATTTCCTCCGAGGATAAGAATTTCTTATGTATTGATTTCTTTCTAATTTTACTAGACTACTGTCTGATCATTGAGGCACTTAATTGTAATTTTTAATATTCTGTGTTTTATTTCAGATAGTAGTCCTGAAACTCTTGAAGCACATAAGATAAAGACAGCATTTTTCACATATCCCACACTAATGGAAATA
>NW_010406362.1:85333-87497 GCF_000710305.1 Buceros rhinoceros silvestris | reverse complement strand
GGAAGAATTAACCATGTGGGAGGAGGACCCGGAAGGCTTCAGTAAGAAACATTTTGTACAGTTGTTGCAGTTTATTTAGATATTGGTATAAGAGTTTCATATCCACATTGCCTTTATAAATTGATTCCTGTAATATTGGCTGTTTTATTTTCTGCAGTCTTGTTACATGGCCAATTATTCCCTGTAGATATTGTTTTCATAGTTTCTCAATAGTCTGTGATACTCACATACCTAAATACTGAACTTTATTTGGACTGTAGTTGAAATAATGCTTTTTTTTTTTTTTGTGAAATAATAGCTGTAGAAGAGACGGGAGGAGATTCTTGGAAGTACAGTCTCAGAGTAAGTGTTTCAGTAGGAAAGAAAACCATTCAAATTTCTGGATAGTCCTCTAACCAAGAGAGACGGTATTTGGTAGAAATATGCTTTTCAGAAAAATCTTTAGTTAAATTCCATTAGAATTAGTATAAATTAACTTTATTCCTTTTTCAATGTTCAAACATCCTGAAATACACTGAACTATGCACTTCATATTTCAGGAGGAACTGAAAAGGCATTGACTTCACCATTTGTATTGTGGAGTATCTGCTGGTGATTAAACTAGTTAAAAGAGACTTTAACTGGTAACTGATGTTATCGCTTATGACTTTGTTAGCAGACACAATAAATTAAGAAGTTTTCAGATGCATCTATATCAGCATTTTAGTTTAGAACAGAAGTATGCTGTTGTAGTGTATCTCCCAATTATTACTGCTGTGGTTTGTTTTGAAGAGAGATCTCGAAGTTTATTTGCTTGATTACTTTCATCTTAAAACTAAAAACCCCAACCCTGTGCACTTGCTGTGTACCATGTGCAAATGGATATTCAGTCTAGATGACTCAGCTAGAGCTAATCCAGAAGTAAACCATGACATACCATCAGTGTGGTTTCTGGCTCCTCAGCACCAGCTATTTCACTCCATAGATCCATTGCTCTACCACAGAACTGGCCAGTAAAGATACAGCCATCAAATTCTTGCTAGAGTTAAACATACAGTATAGTAGGAATAAAACTAATTCATATAATTTTGCTACAGTGTATTGCATTTTAAATTATGACTTTGGTGCAAGGTATTTAACACTTAAAATTTTAGCATGAAATGTATTATAATTGTCTTTATTTTGATAGATTCTGAAACAGATCTTTTAATTTTTCAGCCATGCACAGAAGTTCTTTTCATTGATATTTTCCATGAATATAATCAGACTCTTACCCCTGTGCTTTTAGAAATGGTTTGCAGTCTACAAGGTAAGTTCTGTACAAAGTAAAGGAACTGTAGTATGTAGAATTCTTATTTTGTCTTTGTCAACTGTTAAATAGTTTTATCTTGTGATATCTGATTTTATATAGTGCAATCACTCTGTATTTTTGAAAGGACATGTCAGTATTTTAGAAGTATTTCCAAACCTACCATAAGGAAAATGCAGTATGTATCTAGGAAGAGGAAATCCTAAGGATTCTTTACTTCTTGTCATAACTATTTTAGATGTCTGAAAAAGATTAGGGAATTTCTGCTTTCATGAGGTTTCAGGCTTTCTTGAAAATGGTAGACAAACTTAATAAATTCTGTAGGTTTCTTGTTTTTTTTTTTTTTTCCCTGGGGACTTCCTGTTCAAATGTTGCAAGGCAGTTTATGGTAATTCTGCCATGTCTCTGCAAAAATATGGGGGGGGGGGGCGCGGAGGGGGAACCTTTAACAGAAAAAGTTCAAGTTATGCTGTCACTTTGGAGAGTCTAGAGGACTTCTCAAATCTAAAGAATCTCCTTTAAGAAGTTAGTGGTTTTCAGAATAAAGACTGAAGTCATTATAGACTGAGAATGATTGAAGTTTTCTTTCTATTTGGTTCTATGGTTCTATGATTCTTTGCCCCCAAGCTAAATTTTATGGTGGCTATGAAAGTTAATGAATGGTAGCTGCCACTTTGTTTTCCCTGTCATTTCAGCTTTGGTTATTTTCCCAGGTTATATCTTACCTGACTTAACATATTTTAAATTTGAACTTGCCAGAATGGATTATGACATTCTATTAAACAGAAATAAACACATGTGGGTGGCTTCTGATTTCACAGAATCTCTTCATAAAATACTTTGTGTACCCAAGTTTCAGGATGACTTGCTGTGCTC
>NW_010406362.1:71752-85209 GCF_000710305.1 Buceros rhinoceros silvestris | reverse complement strand
AGGTTACTTGAAACAGGCTTGAACAGTTATTTTGTTTTCCAAGAATTACGGAATTTAATACTTCATGGTATTAAGGTACATGTACACTTTTATTGTTTTCTCCTGAAGCCCCTAGTAGACATTACTGGATGTTTTCAACTTGAAAGAAGTCAGTAAAAAAAATGGGGCATGACAGCAGAGATTCGATTTTAGTATATTCACTATATCAAGCCTGAAATAACTACATTTGTGAATAAAACAAAAAAGAGAAGCAATCTTAATTCACGACATACTTGTTTAAAGTGTGTAAGTGCAAAGTCACTTGCGTTCTTTTTATAGTTGTGCTTTTGTCTTGTAGGATCTACCAATGTGGAAGATACCAGTGCCGTACTGATTAAAGATGCTGGTAAATAAAATTTTACTTTACCTTGAGGTAACAGAGCTGCTTTTGTGTATGCCTGACTTCCTGAAAATTATATGAGGAATTTGCAAGATATTTTTTGAAACATTTGGAAAGTAGAACCTAAATCCTCTTTTGACTTTCACTTGATGTCAGTCTTCTCTTTTCAAAATGTTTATGTAAAAAATATGGTGCTTTCTTCAGCTTTTTTGTGAAACAAACAATTAGACAATCTCCCTCTCTGTCCTGTCTTTTCCTCTCTGCAAATAAATGAGCTATAGTGCTTCCATGGCGATAGTCTGTCCATTTACAAGAAAGATTTTGTGGCAAAGGGAAAGAATTCAGACCTCCGATGGAACCATTCTTGATGTTAGAATCCTTATTGTTCTTACGGCTTTTAACTATTTTCAAGAGTTTAATTTTCTTCTATAATACTTTTCTAAAATTTCCTCCAGAGTTCCCTTCACCATGGTCTAGTAATATCTTTCTTCAGAAAGATATACTTTAGTTCTATTTTTTATTATATTCAGGTTATAAAAAATTTTTTGAGATTTAAATTAGTCTAATAATTTAGCATTAAAAATTAAACGTTTAAGCAAACAATAAGCATAACTATTGTTTTTCCCCAGTGTATAATGCGGTTGGACTCGCTGCTTATGAACTGTTTGATAGTGTGGATTTTGATCAGTGGTTTAAAAATCAACTATTAGCAGAACTACAGGTTTCTCATAACAGGTAAACATCTTGGTTTGTTATGCCTTCATTTAAATATGAACTCTTGGTACCAATCTAGTAAGACAAAATAGCTAATTGCAGACTTGAAAAATATTTAATATTTAAACTCAGCGACTAAATGTGCAGAGGTATGAAATACATACAGATAACTGATGCAGTCACAGAAGTGGCAGTGTTCCTGACAGTTTCTGTTTGTTTAAATTAATGTGTGGTGGGTACTTCTAGGGTTCTGTAAAAATATTGTAACTGTCCTCCTGCACATTTTTTTTTTTTTTGACTAAACTTTCTTAGGGCAACCACCTTTGCTCAGCTATAAATAATTAGGCCTCATGAGACTGCAGAGCTCTTTAGGCAGCAAAGTCCAACTGAAATCTATGGAAATAATATCTGTGAAACAGTAGCATAGCCAAAATAATTACTTTATTGTTGGTTTTTTTTCTCTACTAGTTTAAATACAAGCTTGCTGTGGCAACTTTCAGTTAATTTTGCCAGTAATAAAGTAGGAAGTAAGGATTTGGCTTGTGTTGTAAAGTGTGAATGATTACAGCCTGTTTCTACATAAAGAGTATCATATAGCCCATCTGCTGTGGGTTTTCCTTCTCACCAGGGTACCTTTCGCTTGGATGGCCTTCACATGGCTACCTTTTTGTTTACCAGATATCGTAGAGTGTTTTGAAGATAGGTTTTGGCATCTCGGTACAGACTGAGCTGTCCATCTCTGCAGGTGACTAGAAGACAGTGTTCCTCCTCATTCCTCAAACTGTCAGTCTTCTCTCAGGGGAAGGATAGTGACCCTTACTCTACATGCTAATCCTCATCAGATGAGCTCCAAATCACCCTCTGAATAAGTTTGTCCTATTTTTCTCCTCACAGTCATTAGCAGTGACCTGAATGTCTGTTGAAGAATTTTATTATGTTTTTCTTCTACATTTGCAATTCATCTTATGAGTTGTAATTGTTAATCTGAAATATAAAATTGTTTGCTAATACCCTTAGGAGCCACTATAAATTGTAAATTATTTTCCATGAGGAGTTACTGGACAGCTTGTTTTAATTTCCAAATATCAGTTATAAACACTTCTTTTACAAATACAGATGAATTTCATGGAGAGTGGAAGATCCTACCAAACTTACAAATACTAAACTTTGTCTCTTCATTCCAGTATACTTTTTAAAAAATGAATTAATTTACTTTTGGATCTATTACCTTACGTAAGAGTCACAGAATAATTGTCACAGTTGTTTACCTGGTAGTTTCTAGTGTTTTTAATGTTCTTAATTTTCTCATTAGGTTCTTCTTTGTATAATCTCAACTTGTTATCTACCAGAGGCCAAGTACTCTAATGGTTAGACTAAATGTCAGAAGAGCAGGAAAAAAAGAGATCTTGCGTATATGATTGATCCTTTATTATTGTGCTGCACCAGCACTGATCTCTGAATAAAGCTGCCATGCTGTTTGAAGCAAGTGGTGGCTTTGGTGTTGTTATGCTAGCAACCCATATAGCCTAAGTAAAACTGAAAAAAAAGTCTTTTGTGATTGGTAGAGCTGTATTTATGGTTTGGACTACACCTAATCTAACCACTTGGTTGGGATTTGTGATATCATAAGATTAAACACCCGTGGGGCATAAGCTAGCAGTAGAAGTTGTCCAGAAGTTTGAAGCCTTATTTGCTTGAACTCCTTCGACTGTCAGCATCAGTGGAGACCACCATGTTGATAAGGGAGACCATGTTGGTAGTTTGAATGGAGTGGTGCTTTAAGGACAGCTTCAGGACTTCATGCAGTTGTGATAAAGCAGATTAGAGGGTATTATTTCCTGTCTCACAGAACATCCCATGGTGATTAGCATGCTTGTTTACAAACTGGTTCATGTTTGGGAACACAAACCTAGGGGCTGTCAGCATTAGCGGTGGAGTTTGCTGTAGGTTTGTTTTCTTTGAATGTTTTGTTGTCTGTTGATAGTGAGTCTGTTAACCATGACCGTAGCAGTAAGGAGAAACATGGGATTAATGAAAAAATATTCTTAAAGATTTTTAGAAACATTGCATTGCCAAATATATGATGTGCCATTGTATTTAGTTTTGTACTGATTAAGGAGAAACATTTTTCCTAATATGAAAATAGCTTACTGAATAAAATTTTTTTGCAATAGTTCAATCTTAGAACAACTATTTCTGCTGAGCAAGTAACAATGTGACCCTTAGTACTTTGTATCAAGAAAGATACTTTTGACTTGAATATCTGAATGCTGTCCAAACTGCTTAAAGCTACCATCCTATGACTATTGCAGCAGAAGATCCTTGTTTTGGAATATGGTCACTTTTCCCATGTGAGTTTTAGGACCAGCAGTCTCAATCTTCTTATACTCAGTGTGTGCTCTTAGAGTAAAAGCTAATGATGTTCTAAGAGGTAAAATTTTCCAGAAGTAGTGAATGTAGAAAAGGTAGGACAAGAAAAATGATCACCTATGAGCAGAAGAATTTCTAGGAAACTTACATCCTTAAAAAAAAGAGCAAACCCGAACACCCTCCCATGCCTCCAAAACCTCAAAAGTACTCTTATGTTTTCTCTGCTGGGGGAGAGAGAGAAAGAATATAAAGATTCAGTAGGATATATCGATTGTACAAAAGTTACCAGAGCTGAAAACCCTTGCTATCAGCTGATGGTTATATACTTGTGTCATGCCATTTAAAACTTTTCTTAATGTGATGGTGATATGAAAACTATCCAGTGCCAATCTCAAGAAAATAATTTAGTTTTTTAGTATTCTATTTTTTTACAAGGTTGTATATGAAGCATGAGCATTCTAAGAATAGAAAAGGTTGTATCATCACAGCTTCTTGAAAACAGAAGGACGTGGTAGTAAGGCAACATCTTGTGTGAGTCATGCTTCAGCATGGGTGGTTCACTGCAACTTGATCTTTAAGAAACACTGGAATGTTATTCCTCTTTAGCTTTGTGTTCCAGTCTAATGAACTGCTACCTACATGCTAATTCCACAATTTTCATGTTCTCTGAAGATGTGCTTTGCTACTTATCTTGTAGTTATGGGAGTGTTTAATAAATCACGTTTATTAAATGTAAAGAAGCCTCAAGAACTTCAGTGTATATTGCTGTCTTGATGGCTTACAAGGCAGAAGTTCATCAAATGAAAAATGCACATAGGATAACAAGGCAAAATAAATTGGTAGTTAAAATTCTTTGAATAGGGTTGATCTTCCCCAACCTCATATGTCTGCAAGTTAGAAGTTTAAATCCAAACTATTCTTCCTGCTCAACTTTTATAATCAGTGGAGAAAAATAGCAGCTCTGTGGAATGCTTTTCTCAGTAATTACATTAGGCAATTTGACTCATTGTTCTAGTTCTCACTTCTTCACATTGACTGTAAAGCTGTTTGATTTGTGCGTTTGTTGTGGCAGTGGTACAGGATTAAGTAATATCAGTTCTTTCTGAGAATAGGTTTAGACTGATGTTAAGTACTCTAGCAGTTGTAATGTGGTACTTAAGTTTGCAATTTGAAATTGTATCTGATCTAAAATTCTAAGCATAAAAGGAATTACAAGGAAATTGCTGGAAACTATGGTGAATGCAGTAGACACTGTGATATCATTAATAAATGTAAGATTTATTTTTAGTTTATTTATGTGCTACGTGCAGAATAAACTGTACCTCTAGTGAGACCATCATAATTCAGTCCCTTGGGATGGTTATCTTTTTTCAGACCAAGCGGTGTTTCCTGAGCCTACTAGTGATGAATTTTGATGAAGAAGATTTATGTGCTAAAGTTCTAAAGCTGGTCATAACAAACTAAATCTTTTAATAGTTGTTCTGGAGAATAATGTTTTCCGGGTGATTCTTTAGATTTCTTTTTCGTTAGGTATTCTAGAACAGCAAGTATAATGAGCTAATGAGCGCAACTCTTTTTTCCCCCCTAATTCTAAAGTTATAAACCAATACGCCGACGAGTAATTTGGCTGATTGGACAGTGGATTTCTGTAAAATTCAAATCAGACTTGAGACCTGTGTTATATGAGGCAATTCGTAACTTGCTTCAAGACCAGGACTTAGTGGTAAGTATAAATAAGTAAAGTTTGTGATGACATATTTGTTTTGTAAACACGGGTGAACATGAATACCATACCTTGTGTAAACTTGACTGAGAATTTTGTGAAGTCATGCCTTAGTCTGTTGTGTCTTGCCAAAGAGAATCTGTTGGGAGGTTGTGAGGTTGTTTAATTGTGTAAATGTTGAACAGTAAGTCAAAGATGGGAAACGAGCCCTTGAGATGTTACTAGGTGATAATTGTGGTGGAAAAGTGAATGGCAGTAGCAAGTGTCTGATTTTTCTAAGAAAGTTGTGAAGAGTCTTGAGATAAATAAATAATTTATAAAGAAATTAAAGTTTTGTGTGGATAAAATAGGGTTATTCTGTGACTAGCCTCTGTGGTATACAATATTGTTTAAGTCTCTACATAGTTATCTACTAGTAGAATGTGATAAATGGCATTGGTTGGGGATGGGTTGAGTACAATTCTGTGATTTTAAGCTACAATTTCAGTTTAGTAGCAGGTGAGGCTGAGTTGAGAATCTGGTTTCTTTTGGATTTATTTTTAAACAGAACTAGTAGACAACAATTAAAACAAATAAACCTAGCTGTTTTTTTAGTTAAATATTAGTAACTGGTAGTCATAACAGTTATTTCTGTGATTCCAGAAAACTTTAGCAGACCCAGATGTGTTCCTGTGTCAGTGATGTGACTGTTTTCACTTAATGCTTTCTCTGCATCTGAATATCTGCTAAGGAAGAACATGCTAACTTGCTGAGATGATTTCATTCTGTTCTTTTTGGGTGATGGCAAGCCGAGAGATAATCTTCTCTATTGCATGAGTTTTTATCACAGGCTATATATCTTTTTGTTTCATTCTTTCTTGACCTTAATGAAGATTCTGCCCGAGTAGTTTCTGCATGTGGTACTACTTCAGCAATGCCAAATAAAGTGTGAAGGATATTAAAATGAAAGGAAATGGAAATGTTGAACTAACTACAGTTCTTAGAGGATGACAGAACATAGAATGATTAAAATTGCCAAAACAGCAACTGATTTGATGTTGTCAGATATTAGGTTGATAATCAAAATGTTTAACGGACATTTGGGTGATGCTTCTTAACTTTTGCCTTTCAGGTCCGTATTGAGACAGCTACAACACTGAAGTTAAATATCCTTTTATTAGCAAAAATATTTGATTGGTTCTGAAGTTACTAGAAAATAAACAATTTTAAACTTGCTATCAAATTTTTCTCATTGTAATTTTTTTGTGTATTTGCTTATTTGAGTCTTGTATCCATATGCTATCTGTATTATTTTTCCTTAATTACTCTTCACCTGTAGATGACTTTGAGTTCAGAACTGACCAGTTCTTACCGGTAAGAGCATTTATGTAGGCATATTCTGATGAGCAGATGGATCTGCAGAGGAAAGTAGGAAAAAATATTTTACAATTTCATTTTAAACCACACTATTTAGTAATCAGTCTGTGTTCATGGGGTTTTTTTATTTTGTTTTTTTAATCTTCATGGGCCAAATCATGTAAAGACTCATACTGCTGCTCTTGACAAGGTTGCTAATGTGCAACATACAGACAGCTCAAAACCTTTTATTATCATGACTATTGCAGCTTCCTAGTATTGTGTCTATTGCTGTATAAGTTGTGTTGCCAGATGCACAGTTTCTTCATCTGAAGACAGTATGAAGGCTGTCTTTTACAAATGTCTCCACACCAATATGACTTTCATACAGTACTTTACAACCTACTGTTTCATGCAAATATTAAGTATAAATGAGTGTTCAAAGTAGCATCTTAAAAACATAGAAATATCTTGGTCTTCTGTATTTGTGTTCTTTACAGTGGTCATTACTGTTGTCACTAAGTAAACAATCAAGTGTTAGCTGTAAGTTCTTCAGCAAAGATTTATTTTGATCACTTCGTTAGCAGGTGCTTTTTTTCTCATTTGATTATGACTTCCATATTAATGAGAACAAAAAAACCAAAAATGCAGAGTGCATCTACACTGCCAATATTGGAATTCTTTAACTACTGAACCAAAAGCTGGAAGACCATACCTTTGTTTTGAACTTAACAAAGCACTCCTGATGGAGCAATGCCTTCAGCTTTATTGTATTTTATCTGTGAAGTCATTTTTACACTTACCAAAACATGAAAATTATAGATGTTCAAACTGATAACATTCAAACAGTTATGTAAAAGCATATCTCAATTTTTTCATCTTGTTTATGCAGAGATTGGGTAGTGCACATTTTTACATATGAAAGAGTAAGATTTTACACCATTTAAGTGTCTTTCAGAGTTCATAGATCTCTTAGATTTGGAAGCCAATGAGAAAATAATGAATTTGTGTAACCAATTCTAGTTTTGATGGTCTAATCTGTAGCTGTTTATTTTTCTTTCAGTATCTGGAATCCATGTTTACACTGCTCTTTCAGCTACTTCAGGAAGTAACACAGTGTGACACAAAAATGCATGTTCTTCATGTTCTGTCTTGTGTGATTGAAAGAGTCAATATGCAGGTACATTTTTATAGATTTCATTGTTAACTTTATACTAAGAACAGAGGACGACTTGATGTTTTTAGCTCATACAAAAATAGTAACAAAATGTAATCGATTATACTGGTTATTGTTACAATAGATGCATTGTTTGCATTACTTGGTTCTCAGCTTTTCAGTTCTCATGTTTTCTGTAGAATGTTCTTGCTTAGTTGCTGCTTCTTCATTCACAATGTTTTTTTATTGACTCATCTTTTAGTGTACAGAAATACTTTTGCTTATCGCATTTCTTGCAGTTTTCTTTTTTAATTATAATTTATTCTAATTTTCTCATATCTGAACTAGTATTTTATTAAATCCTACATCTTAAGAGACATTTTTGTGGATTCCTGGGGGGTTTGCAGTTAAATTTGCAATCTCCCACTGCCACTGGATCACAGTTGCCTGTACAGCACTCTCCACTGCATGAAAACCTTCAAGCTCACACTATGAACTTTCAGTACTTCCTTCTTAATGTTAAAGTATATTTTTCAGCTTATAATAAAGAAATTGAAGATGTTTTTGCAGAATTAAAATGAGTTGTTGACTGCTTTTGTCTCAGTTTTTTTGGGGTTTTTTGGTGGTATTACTGTATTAAGGGCAGAGAGAATTCATGGTTCTGATCTTATCTCCTCTTTCTACAAGTAATCCTGTCTGAGAGACAAATGAAGCTTTCCTAATTGTTCCTTGTAGGAAAAGTCAACATGGAAGCAGATTTCTCTGTATTATAGATCATCTGGAGAAGCAGCAGAAAAAACAAGATGAGAAAGAACCTATTTAATTCCTACTTAAATACTTTAGAAGACAAATAAATTAACCTTTTATTATTGTAGTGCCTCGTAGAAAAAAATTTAGTTTGGAACAAAACTCTGGAGGTTATGTAGTCCAGCCCTTGATGAAAGGATGGGTAACTTCAGAGTGTTTCCAGCAATTTTTTAATTTTTGAATTTTTTTTACTGGGACTATTTCTGGTCCTCTTAAAGAATACTGTTATTTAGGAGTCCTGTCCAAGTGAAGAATATGTTAATATGAAAATAGGTTTGGTTATAAAATTCAGTGGTTTTTTGTGTTCTGTTTATTACTTAATCATGATTGCCATACACAAATGGTACCATAAGTAATATCTTCTTTTCAAACCACTGTGCAGTCAGAAGTTCCCTCAGTCACAGAATATGGAAGATGATCTTGAAAGAGGAAAGTGCAGTAAATTAAAGCAAAGTCTGTATTTTTACTGTGACAAAAGCAGCTCTTAAATATTTCAGAAATTATGCTTGGGATAAATAAATGGCCTTGTTTCATACATTTAAGAATCAAATTTTTGTTCTGAATTCAGATACAACCATATGTAGGATGTTTGGTTCAGTATTTACCACTCCTTTGGAAACAAAGCGAGGAGCACAATATGTTGCGATGCGCCATTCTAACCACCCTTATCCATCTTGTCCAGGTAAGGGGTCAGAATCGCATACATCTCAGTATCTCCTACAATTCTTTCTCAGGCGTGCCTACATGTTCTCTGTGTATGTGTATAGATATGTGAATATATATATATGTATTTAAAATAAAGGTATATTTTGGTTTTGTAGGCTATTTCTGAATGCTTTTTGCAATAGACATGGTTCTGTTATAGTTGAGGTAAACATGCTAATGTTAAGCACTAAACTGTTTTGTTTACAGGGACTTGTTCAGTAAAAGCAGGTTTTTTTGGCAGATTTGCTTGTGTTCTGGAGGGTTTTGATGGGGGTTTTTTTGTATACTGTTGGAATAGAACCTCCTTTAGTAACTTTAGAGTCTGTTTGAAAAAAGCTTGTTCTGGCTTCCTGTATTTCCCAACAGACTTTAGGAGCGTTGGTCTCTTCTTACAATTGTTGTATATGGTTCAGACTTGCTTCTGAGAGTCAGCTTATCTGTTGTCCTGTTACTTTCCATTGAGCTCTCATGGATGTGGAATTTCTTTCGGTTGCAAACTTTCTGTGAAGATGAGCCATTTTTAAATCATGGGCCAAGATACGGGCCACCATCACAACTTTCCCTTTGCCCGTTCTTTAAATTTGCATTTTAATTCGGATTAGTGTCAAATATTTCTTGTTTAAATCATAGCTGTTAGGTTTGATGTCTTTCAGAGGTGTTGTTGGCATTGACTGATTGTGGGTCATCTTGTTTATTTGTAATTCCAACCCTTTTATTGCTACCGTTTTTATCATTACCCTTCTATTGCATGACCTCTGATACCTCTTATGTCCTTTGCAATGATTTCTGCAACATTTTTGTGTAGCATATGGGAAAAAACCTCTTTATTTCATCCCTTCCTAAATTCCCTAACTTTTCTGACATTGTCTTCTGCTTTGTTCACATATTAAATAAAACAGGTAACAGCAGCTCTGAGCTGCCTGCTTTGTTATGTAATCGATTTGTTTCACATCCCATTATTTGTATTTCAGTCTCTTGGGGTTTTTTTATTTCTTTTGAGAATTTGTCTGTGCTCATGGTTTTCCTTTTACCTATACGTGCATATCTCCTGTTTTTAATGTTCATTTTAAAACAAAATAAATGGTCAGAAGTATTAAAACATCTGTGAGCCAGGGACTACTATCACCTTACCTTTGTGACTGTGACTTCTAAGTCCAATAAGGGATAGTAATACTGAGTGTAGAGGTCTATATAGTGCTTTTCAGACATTGTTTTTATGGAGACTTTTTTATTTTTTTTTTTAATATATCTGTGCTTTGAAGGGAAGTTTTCCTTCCTTTCTGGAATATTCTTTGCATTTATCAACATTAGGTTTTATTTACCTTTAGTTCTTTGTTTAGTTAAATTTGTTTAGTTCACTTAGTGTCTTATAGTTCTCAGAACTTAAGAAACCTAGATAACCTTTGGTTCCAGATTTTGCTATATGAAATTAATAGCTATGTTGACCAACGTGGTATCTAAATGGAAGTTGCTTATAATCTGTAGTCAGATAGTAAGTGATGACCTTTTAGATCATAGGATCATTTAGATTGGAAAAGATCATTTCTAGCTGTTAACTGAGAACCATCAAGTCACCACTAAACCATGGCCTAAGCAGCACATCTGCATGTCTCCAGGGAGAGACATACCTCCAGGGATGGGGACTCCACCACGTCCCTGCGCAACCTGTTGCAGTGCTTGGCAATGCTTTCAGTGAAGAAATTTTTCCTAATGTCTAATCTAAACCTCCCCTGGTGCACCTTGAGGCCACTTCCTCTTGTCTTACTGCTTGGTACTTGGGCAAAGAGTCCAACACTCACCTCGCTACAACCTCCTTTCTGGTTAAGTAATAAGGTCTTCCCTGAGCCTCCCTTTCTCCAGGCCAAACAACACTAGTACCCTCAGCTGCTTCTCTAGACCCTTCACCAGTGTTGCCCTTCTCTGGACATGCTCCAGTGCCTCAACATCCTTCTTGTAGTGAGGGACCCAAAACTGAACACAAGAACTCAAGATTTGGCCTCACCGGTGCTTAGTACAGAGAGAGGATCGCATCTCCAGTCCTGCTGGCTATACTTTTAAGTTCAAAGAAAGAGGAAAATATGTTTTCACAATAAACAAATTGTGGAAATTCTTGTTACTGACCCCTGCTGGAGGCTAAACATATTGGTGGATAGAAAATGATTAGACAAATTTATGGAAGGTTCTTTTAAGTCAAGTTTGTTTAGAATAACAATTCCACAAAGAACCCGTAATTTAACAGTTTCCAAATATGGTAATTATGCAAAACCAGCATTCAGCTAGCTTCAGATCTCTTAAGTAGTAATATTACAAAATAGGCAGTAGTTCTCAATTTGAGAATTCCATTCTTTTTAGGATTAGTCTTAACTTATGATTAGTTTTGGCAATAGTTATCTTCAGCTTATTTTTTTAAAATGGCGTTTTCTTATTAAATGATTGCTGAAAACATTCTTGACTCTGCATTCTTTGGAAGACATCTCTGTGTATGGCTCATGGATCACTTAGAAAATAAATCATTGTCATAGGTCTGTGAATCTTCGTGTAGCAATGAAAACAAACCCTTCTCCTGATACTTAGAATATGCCGAAAGATTTTTCTCTGTGATAAGATCCAAGAGTAATTATTTTCTTGATATTTAAAACATTTTATTAATCATTTAGTATTGTTAGAGTTGTGACTTGTCCCAAAAAGAAAATGGGCAGTGAATGTTTTTAGGAATGTATGTTGTTTGTTTATAATTTTTTTCTTGAAGACTGTAGATAAGCTGCTTGTCTTCAAAAATCTATGTAATTTTCTGAAGACATTTTGAGAGAAAGCTTGGGTGTATTAGACTATTTTAGGATGAAATGGGTGCAAGTTCAAACTTTGATTTCTTGAATGCATGTGTACCTTATGTAAATAAAATAACATCACACATCTGTTTCAAATGCTATTTTTGTCATGCTTGATTTGAATTTTTTGAAGTATTTTACATTTTTTATTTCCTTTTGTAGGGTCTGGGAGCAGACAGCAAAAATCTCTATCCTTTCCTACTTCCAGTTATTCAGCTAAGTACAGATGTTTCTCAGCCTCCACATGTCTATCTTCTGGAAGATGGTTTAGAGTTGTGGTAAGGATGTTCTTTTATACGTTTCTTATTTTTAATATGTTATTTTTGTATCCCCAGAAGAAAAATCTTTTTTAAAAAATTTAATTTTGGCTGCAGTAAGAATTTGTATGTTCTTGTTATCTTACCATGATGTCATCTATATCATAACTTTTCTCAGAAGAGATGAGGTTAGAAAGTTAAAAGAAACACAGTTAAAAAAACCTGAAATAACTGAATAGGTAATCCATTTTCAGGCAGTTGATAGTGAGACACAGTTCTGTTCCGGTTATGAACAGCAAGACAAGAAGTCTAGACTCACTATAATGTGTATGCTAAACTAACTCTTCAATGTGTTTGACTTTGGGAGCTTTGACCCACTGATTCTCAGAGCTGTTTGCTGGAAGAAATGGTGAGTTTAGAAGGATGAAATCTGGAAGTTATCTTCCAGATCTCAAGCTATGTGGTGGCTGAACATGAAACAAAAAGTATCATTACTTCAGCATGAGCCAAATTGGTTTGTTTCTGGTGCAGCTGACACTCAGGAGGAGGAGGCTGTTACCTGGTCTAAATTCAGCACATCTTTCCTGCAGAATAGTAATATATTGAGTTCGTCTTAAAATGGTGAAGGATTTCTTTGATTTAAATTTTAGATGGGCATTTGAATTATAAACAACCTACAAATGATCTGTTCTATGTACAGCAAAATTAAGGCTTATAATGCTGTTGGAGATGCAGTAGCAAGTCAAAGTGCAATATCCTCACAAAATTTAAGACAGACCTTTTAAATCTATCAGTTCAGAACTTTTGTATCTTCTTAATAATGCTGATCTTGGGGTTGTTAGTCTGGTGCCTGTGCAAAAGAATGATATTTTAAAATGTCCTAGAGCATCAGAGGAAAGTGGATGGAGCTGGCGGAGACAGTTGGGAACTCTAATGGCTCCTTGAACCAAGAGCAGGAGAACAGCTAAGACTCAGAAATGTTCTTTAAATGCAGTAGTCCTATGCCTAAGATCTAAGAACAAATTGGAAAGCATTGCTATCGTTTTAAGTATGAATGTAATTTATATCTACTGTTCTTAAACCTCAGGAATTTTAAGTTGTTGCAAACAATGCTGAATAGATAGTTATGGTTTTATGTATGGTAATCAATGCATCATTTCAGGCCATTAAAAAAAAAAAAAAA
>NW_010406362.1:33374-71651 GCF_000710305.1 Buceros rhinoceros silvestris | reverse complement strand
GGCTCGAGCTTTGAGCTGGCTGCCACAACAGCTGCTAGTTTGAGGTATAAAGTACTACACGTGTTGTCCTTATACCATGAATATTTCCCTCTGTCCACCTTCTCTGGGTTCCCAAACTGGGTGCTTGGGCATTCTCACAGATGCACTTTGGAGGTTATGTTGTCTTTATTAAAAGACAGTAGCGTGTTTTTTCTTTTGTTTCCTACCTTAGCAAGGCCCATGCCTGTACTGATAGGTGCGTTAAGAGCTAATGCTGCACTAGAAATACACTTCAACTAATTATTACACATTTTTTTTGGATTTTATAGATGGTTACTTGAAGTTACAGTGTTTTACATCTGTCAAAATGATTGTTCAATCATTTATTCATAGATAATCTGAAATATTTTACTTATTCTGTTCTTAGGTTAGTGACGTTGGAGAATAGTCCATGTCTTACACCTGAGCTCCTGAGAATATTTCAGAACATGTCTGCCCTTCTCGGTAAGATACAGGAGCAGAATGTTGCGTTTGGTATCAAGGCTTCATTTCCCTTGCGTAACTGACATCCCTTCAAAGATAGTGGTACTGTCACTGATGTACAACGACCATTCACACTATCAGTGAAACTCTGAAACTTTTTGTTTTGCTATGTGTTTATTGCTGTTCTGGGGCAATTTTTTTGAAAAAGTCTTACAGGTACTACCTGAGGACATGTCTTTTTTTGTCTCTTCAAACTGCTGCTGCATACTATGTCCTGTGTATATCCATACCTGAAATAGATATGCTTTCCTTCCTCAAATAGTCACGGTATGGCCTAAAGCTTGGTGTGTGTCAGTCCAAAAGCTGTGGCATTGCAGGTCAGAAGACCAGAACTGCGATCTTTATTTCACTCTTTCTACTCAGCATTTGCTGACTCAAATATGAGAGAGATCATTTGTCAGTAATTGCAGATCTCTTTAAGTTCATGTTTCATTTGTTCTATCCTTAATAACTTCTTACCCTTCAATCACATCCAAAACTTGACTTTTTTTTTTAATTACCGATGGCTTCTGAGGTCATAGGATTTCTTTTTTTGTGCTTCCATTTGAGAACAAGAAAGCTGTTATCTCTCTTGTATCATTGTCTCTGGCATGGAGACAGAATCTGAATGTTACTGAATCTAAGGTAACTTTTTTCTTTTTGTAGGCATCTGGCACTTAAAAGCTGTGTGAGGAAAAAGACTTCTAGAAGTCAATTGTTGTAGTTGTACTTCAGTTTGTGATGAGGTTCTGAACTGTGATTTCTTTTTTTCCAGAGCTGAGTTCAGAAAACCTCAAAAATTGCTTTAAGATCATCAATGCTTACATTTTCTTATCATCATCTGAATTTTTACAGGTATGTTACCATTATGTAAAAGATTCATATTAGCACATTAGTTCCATACTGGCAAACTATTTTTTTCTCTCATATTGGAAAACATCATGTACACAAACATTTATACTCTTATTTGTTTATGTGTATACGAGCATATTATACTAATGTTAGGTCTTTATGGAATGTGGTGAACAATCAAATCAAATTTGAGAAAAATTGCTATTTACGGTTAATGTTTTCTGGATTGATTTAGTACTTTGGTACCTGAAAAGGTCCTATGCAGGGTAGTAATAGTTACTCTGTCCTACTAGATTAAAATTACAATCACAAATTCTAACAAAATTGAACTAGAGATACTGTATCTTCTTCTTACGCCTTCGTAAGAAACTTGGTTGAGATTGAATTTTTGAAAAACATGCAATGTAAACAAAACCCAAACCACTTAGATTAAATTTCATGTAGTTCAGGAAAGACAAGTATTTTAGCAAATATGATCTTGAAGAGTAATTTGGCCTTTGGACGTATATAATCCCTAATGTGTTGGGTTTTGAAATATATACATAGATACAAAATGTGTTTGCATAACACCTTTTCATTTTTTCAGATGTATGCTGCTGATTTATGCCGGTCATTCTGTGAACTTTTGAAGGACATTACTACTGAGGGTCAAGTTCAAGTGTTAAAGGTAGCGTGTAATAAAAATAATAGCCAGATACTCAGCTCTGTGTATCTGTTATTCTTGCTAGTGTTTTTTCAGGTTAAAGTAATATTTTCAAGTATGATAAATGAACATGTAGAAGAAAACAGCTTGTTTAGCACTTGTTGACATTGGAATAAGTGGTGGTTTAAACTACATATTTAAAGTTAATGAGATTCTAAAGTGGTGCCCTTAAGTAGGTGAGGTCTAAGGTAGTTTAAGTCCTGTTTGTATAGATGGATTTAGTTTAAGAGTCCCTGTTATCTTTCCCATTTGACTATTTTCCAGATTACTATAGAAAGGAGGTTATAGCTGGGTCTTGGATCTTCATGAAAATACTTTGTTCTGCAGCCTGTCAACAGCACACTTAAATAGCCAGATGACCAATCACTGCACTATGAAGATAATGCTATGTATAGAAAATCTTGAGAGCATTGAGTTCCAAAACAAGGGGCTTGTAACTTATTTAGTCTTTGGCTGTCTGAAGACTCATGGAAGGTACAGAAAGCTAGTTGAAGCTATTTTTTTCTTGTTGAATTTTAGAATGAAGACTACCACAGTATAACACAGAAGATACTTACACTTCTAATTACAATATAAAAGGGCAAAATCAAGCTGATTAATGAGGTTTAGGAGTTATCCTAATTGAGTTTTCAGCTTTGTTCAAAATTCAGAAAATTTTATTATTTTTACGAAAATGCAACATTAAGAAATGATTCAAGCTTCAAGTTAAAATCATACTTGTATGTTTGTAAACTAGGTTCTTTTTGAGTTTCTTATAAAAATGTGCAACGGTAATAGTCTAATTGCTATATCTAACCATTCAGTTCTGAGTTTTATCTGTACCCTACCAAGCAGTATTGATCCCTTTGCTAATACAAATGACAATAATAATATTGTATCTACTAATTCTTTTAATATTAGTTTTCCTTCAGTAATCAATACTAATAAAAATAATTGTACAGTTCAATTTTGTAACTGCACATTTGAAAAACTAGCAAGATAAGGGTTAAGTAGTAAGTCTGTATACATAAGTGTATTATAGAAACTTTTTAGGCGAGTTTACGATTAAGCAGTGAATTATGGAGAATAACATTTTTCTGCATTTTTGTATGATTGCTAGAACCTAGTAGGTCTAGGACCAAACTTTTCCAATCTTTATTGAATATTGGATGTATGTCCTCTCTATCACATTCCTTTGTGTAGTGTACCTGCATTTGTACCAGTGTTCAGTCTTTGCGTTTGGCATATGTTGCTATTGTAATGGCAACAACTGCTTAAATGGAGTTTAAGGTTTTTCAAAGTACTAAAAAAGCTACTTTTGCATGAGCTTCAAACGATATTGTGAAAGATGTTACGAAAATCATAAGCTTTTGAAATACTAAGCATAATGCTGTAAATGTGCCTTTTGAAGAATTTCAGGAAATTAAATTGGAGTATACACTGAAAGATAGTTGAGAAATAACTGTAATAAGTATTACTACTTACATTTCCAATGGCTTCACTAGCTGGGAACTCTATGTGGCTTGTAAAAACTTGGACTCTAATTCAGTTCATTATAAATGCAATGGAGGAAAAAAATTAGATCTCACCTGCCTCTGATGGGCTGTACAACTGCTTGTAGAATCCCAGGACAGAAAACAACAGGAGGAATTGATAGTCCTTCCCGTTTTGTAGTTCCTGCGGTGAAGAGCCCAAGGACTCTAGTTCTGGAATTTTAAAATGTCAATTCCTCTCTATCAGTACTCTTATTTAGAGTCTAGAGATGGGCAAAGGTTTGATGTAGCAGCTTTTAATCAGATCTCTAAAGTGGAATGATACAGCTAATACAGTATCATTTATCTTCTTGGCTCCCAGTGCGATCTTGCATTAGCCGCAAAATTTTTCCGGTATACTTTGAACACCTTGCTATTATGCTGACTTTATTCCAAGGGAATAACTGAGCTATAATCCATACGAGTATTGTTACAGGAAGCAAAATGTTTTGTCAGGTGTCACGATGCTGACTTGTTAAATAAAAACCCCTTAATGTTGGGAACAGAAACACCCGGAGGTATTCTCTGAAGTATTTCCTACAAATAGCTTTGGCTGGATTGAAAATAGACATTAGAACAGTAAAGAAATGGGTAAGGTTGAAAAATGCTACTTTAGACTTATAAGAAAATTTATCACAAGTTGCTGAGGCTTGATGTGGCTTTGTTTTTTTAATTATCTGAGACAGAAAATAAAAGGTTTGATAAGACTCTGTGCAAGCAGCAAGCTAGCTAAACTTCCAATGCCCAGAAAAGATGAGTGGGGGAAAACTTTTGTTCATCTCCATGTCATGGCGTATTAAAAGTCTACAGAACTGAGAGATGGGGAGAGGGGTCAACTGCTTAAGATCTCTCTCAAGGTGGGAAATGGAGGACATTAAATGAAGCTAAGTTTAAAAAGAAAAAACGCAAGATTTAGGGAGACTGGACAAGAGCACAGAAGAGTAGTTCCTTGTGGAAGTCTCTCTGAGCTGGAAATAGGTGGAGACTGGGAAGAGAATTTAAGGGAGGTACCTTTACAGTTCTTTTACATGCATTGTACACATCTGTGTGTAGTTTGTCTCTACTTACACGTAGGAGTGAACAGGTATCAGCTCACTGTTATCACAACCTCTTCCCCTCTCCATCTTGGTACGAAGGAAGAGTCCAAACAGTTGGGTGAAAGAAAGCCTGAAGAACACAGGAGAGAAAAAAAACCCTCACCATACTTTGTGGAACAGCCCACGGGGGAAAAAGAGCTGAGAAGCAAAGCTTAAAGAATGTAAGAACTGGTACAAGAGCAGGATATTAAGAATAACACATCTAAGAGCACTTGTTTCTTGATCACCTGCAAAAAGATGATAGGTTGTAGTCAATAGTTCTTCAAAGAAGTTACAGGACAAAGGTATAGAAATAAGCCTTAAATTGATGGTGCTTCTCCCTGCCAGTCCATCTCATCAAGATGCTTTTCCTGCAGCCTCTATCAAGGTCCTTCCTGCCAACACACCTCATCAGCTTTGCCAGGGCCAGGAGCAGACTGATGAGGAGGTGCCTTGCTAGGCCGGTTTCACTTGACATGTCAGTTTTCATCAGGTCCATTATCCACGTCAGGTTTGCAGAGTACTTCACTAGAATATACTTTCAGCTATCCTGGATTTTTCTGATATTTAGTGGTAAACGTCCTGTCAGGACTTTCTATATAGACCAGTACTTGTAGATTTAAAGCTTCAGTTAAGATTTTCAAATGTACTTTTTTGTTTCATTTGCTTTTGTTCTTAAGGTTGTGGAAAATGTCCTAAAAGTAAACCCTATTTTGGGTCCTCAAATGTTTCAACCTCTTCTACCATCAATATTCAGGGGAATTATAGATGGGGAGGTAAGAGTTACTTTTTAACTGCTCTCTGCTTTTCCTGTTAAATGGGACAAGACCTTCTGTTGTCTGTCCCAGCTTTTTCTTATCGAGATTATGTTTTCTGTTAAGAACATCTGTTAGATCTTTGACAGCTGTTTAAAAGTCTGTAAAAGTAACACAGTAGTGCGAGAGTTAAAGCAACATCGATCCATTTGTCATCTAGTGTTTATTTTAATAAAATAACATACATTTTATTCTGCCATGCCTTCACTGTTAACACTGATATGGTGCTATGACCTCATGCTTAGTTAATCCTCTGTAAGTTTTGGAGGGTTTTGTTCAGGTTTTTTAAAGATACTTACGCTGGTGCTTTAAGTGTATCTGCACCAGAGAAAACCAAACCAGGCAAGAAGATTGACCTGACCTTCTTTTTCTAATTCACATATCTAATATGAGGAGCTGAAGGATGCAAGAATTCTTTGTGTGAGATAGAAGGGGATTTAAGATTTTGCTCACTTAGATGTCATAAGTTCTCCCATTTTTCTCTCTTTGCCTTCAACAAATTTCCACTTTGGATAAAAAGGAGTAAAACCCAATATGCTTTAAATGTATTGAACCTTGCAATATTAGCAGTAGATTAAAAAAAAGCTTTAATCAGCAGAATCAGTGGGTGGAATTCTCTATGCTTTTGACATTTTTGATCAAAACCTTTGCTTTTTTTTCAGAGTTAAAGACTTAGATATCACTATTTGGCTCCCATTATTGTTGAGTTAAATAAGATATTTCCAAGACTAGAGCATGTAATATTGCCTAGTGGTATACTTTTTGCTGTACAGAACGTGGAAAAATACAGTTTGCTTGAGGACACACATTTTAAGGACACAGAACCGGAGAGGGGATTATTGAAATGTCTTCTGGTTTAAGACTGTAGTAAATTCATTGTTCCCCATTCATAAAAAGTATTATTGTGGGTTAATGTTTTCAGATAAAAGTTGGTATTTTGTTTTTCAAGTCAGCAGTTGTACTAAATGCTTACTGTTAGGTTTTTGATGTTGAATTTAAAACAGAAATCTGTAGCTTCTTTTAAAATTAAAAGTAGTAACAAAAGATAATAAACTAATGAGCTTATTACTGGATCCAGATAATTTTGACAAACTTGCAAATTAGTTACTGGCAAACATATTATAGTTTGAGCGAAATAAGTAACAACAAATTCAGAAATAATAAGCACTTAATGTTACTAAAATTGAACTATAATCAACCTTGAAAGTTATTTTTTTTAACAGTACAATATGCTGTTTGTACCTTAAGATGCAGGCTTTTAAATTTAAAGTAAAATCACTGCAAGTTGTCTTTTCAATTTGGAGAAAACTGACTTTGAGATTGCCATAGTTTTCTTGTCGTAAGAATTGATAAACTCTGGTTTCTCTGCTCAGTCTTTTATTCTTAGGGGATTTAAAATTACAATTTATAATTTCAAATTTAATAAAATACATAGAGGATGCATGCAAGTATTTTCCATGTGTTTCTGCACTATTTATTAAGTTTTTTCCTGTTAATTAAACTAAGCCCCTTTTGTTGGTTTACTTTTGTTTCAGAGATACCCAGTGGTGATGTCTACTTATCTGGGGATTATGGGTAGAGTTCTACTACAAAATGCAAGGTTTTTTTCATTACTTTTGAGCCAGATGGCATGTGAATTGGGTCAGGAGGTAAGGATTTTTGTCTTGGATTGCAGCTGAAATACCAGCTTGTGAAAGTCTTGCATTCTTTGGACCTGAAAGAACTTCTCCGTTTGTTTTGCACGCTTGTTTCTCTGCAGTCCATCTTGCAAAGGGTCCTTTACAATTCTTTGGTCCTTCTTCTAAAATCCTGTATCGAGTTTTACACATTCCCACGATTACTGTAAAACATGTCATTATAAGTTTTCTGCAGTCTCTAAGTCGTCTTACGGCTGCATGCCACAATAAGCCATATAAACCCCTGCAGTTTGCATAGTATTGCAGGACAACAGTTTCTTTCCTCGTTCCATCTTGATGGCTCTTGCAGCAGAGATGGTGGTGTGATCAATCGTGGATGAGGTTCTAGGAGTATTGGGTTCAGTGTGCTGTGGTTGTGCTGAAAAGGTTAATGAGGTTCTTTTGCTGCAAGTGTTCTATGTCTTTAAGTGAACTATTACTAATTTTTTCTGTCTGTAGGTATAATGTAGTTTTCAAACAGGTAAAGATAAGGGTTTTTTTATTTTTCACCGGTGAAGGTAAAACAAGGTAAGTTCACATGCTTTGTATGTATTAGACTGTTATAGGAAAACTGTTTGAGAAATTCACTGTTCTGAATTTGTGTCCTTTCCACCAATTAAATGCTTTTCTAACTTCTAGGTTGCAATTAATGGTGATGGTGGTTCAGGGTCTGGAAGTGCTGTAAGAGAAAATTTTAAAAACTACTTGTTGCTTGGTATTATTGTCAGGTATACATAACTGTATGGTGCCCTTCCCAGATTGAATAATGTATTCGGTTGGTAGAGAAAATAAATTATTTTCTAAATGTGCTGAAATACTCATATATGAAAAGTAATGTTCTGTTTTCCGTTGCAGTTAGACCAAATTCTTGGTAACATGATTGAAATGTGGGTTGATCGGATGGATAACATCACTCAGCCAGAAAGAAGAAAACTTTCTGCTTTGGCATTGCTTTCACTTCTGCCATCACTGAATAGGTAAGCAAATGTACAGTGCCTTAAATAAAAATGCTTTAAAGACCCTTCGGATGGTTTTTAAGGTATTTCACAATTCTGCAGGTAAGTATTCCAATATAAGCAGTTTTATTGCCTCTTCTTTTGCCTAGAGAAACTTTAAAAAGTAGAATTTTCATGCTGCTTTGTATTAACTTTTCGTTTGTTTTCATGGTAATATAGTAAACTTTATTTCATGGAAAAAGTCTTTGGGAAGTGAGAGAACAGTGTTGCATACTTTATAGCCCATTCTCATATTAATACTAAACTATCTCTGATTAAGCAGATGCTTTAGTTGGCTTGTTAGTATGTTAGTGTCCCTTCCAGGGATCAGTGTTTGTTGAGTTTGCCTTCCTGTTGTGGGTGGATTTGAACTTTCATCCTGGTTTTCCCCTTTATGACGTTAAATAGAAGAGTTGCTGTGAAAGACTGTTGATTTCTGTAGCAGGCAGCTCTTACTGCTTTCTCAAGCTGTCGTCATTGCTGAATGTAAACACTAAACACAAGTTTTTAATGAAAATGCTGAATAGTGTTACAGTGACTTCTGAATTGTGTCTATTAGAATTTATGTATACCAGATTTTTAGGTGAGAGTTCAGTCCCTACTTACTTCAGATTATTCTTGTCTGTTTGGAAGTCAGGAAGACAAGATCACATGAGCTCACATTTAGTCTGCCGGATTTCCTGAAAAGTCTTAAGTATTGTCAGATGGGAATTTAGATGTTGCTTACAAATCCTAAAGCTAGGTTTGTATCTGTAAAGCTGTGGAATATGTAGTCCCCACGTAAAAATCAGAAAACTCTTTTGTGTAAAACTTAGAGGCTTCATTGGTCTTAACGTGCAGAGAATCTTTCCTTTTTCATCCGAGATCGTCGGGACAAACAGCTAGTCAAAGGTGATCCAAACAGCTGCTTTGAGAAGACTTTTTTTTCATTAAATATTACAATATTATTTACCTATGAGGATGTTCAGAATGTTCTTAAAGAGGTGTTGTCTGAAATTTATGTTGCTGAACTACATGCCTGTTTTCCTGTGAAGTTTCTTTTAAAGAGAAAGGGAAAAAATGGCTTTAGATAACTGTGTTATTTTGAACTACCTTCAGCTGCTTCAAATTTCCTGCTGCAAAACCCAATTATTTCTGGCAGTCCTTAACATAATAAAACCTTCTGCAAATGACAGCTTTATTTTTCAGATACTCAAATCATTTCAGACAGGCACTTCTCAAATAAAAAGCTTCTCTTTAGTGGACATATTTATGTCAAAGCTCTGAAAATTTTTAGTGTACAACTGATAGACTGCCAGAGCCAAGAATCCCTTCAGACAGAAAGTGTGAAATTGATTCTGTCAAGTGATTGTTCCTTCTGCTACCGAACAACACAAGTCGCTCTGATTTTGCCATTTCATAGGGAATATAATATGCTTGCTGCATCTCACATCTCAAACTGCTCTTAAAAATACATTTTTTTCAAAAGCAGACTTCTTGTTCAAGTCCATTTGCAAAGTTTAAGCAAAAATGTTTTAGACATAATACAGTATTTAAACAAAATATTTTGATTCATATAAACAACATTTACAAGAAAAGCTTAGGTAATTTTTCCTGTTGGAGTATCTCACTAACCAGGTCCCTGATTAGATACTTTTTCAAAGTCCAAAGCCAGTTCAAGATTTCTCTTCTGCAGAGACAGAACAGAATTTTGCCTCCCAAGGATGACCATGAGAACGGACTTGCTTGGGAGGGCCATGCTGAGACTGAAGTGTGGTGGCACAAGTAGCAAGCTCAGATTTTCGAGATTGTGCACTAAGTGAAAATAGGCATCTGCACTGTGTCTAGCACTTCCTGAGGATTTTCTTACTGCCAGTTGCTTCCTCTAGTTGGAGCTGTCCTAAGAGCATCAGATTATTCTAGAGAGGAAGGAGAGGGAAGAGGCAAAAGTACTGGAGGAAAAATGAAAACAATATATATTCTCATTCTTCCCTCATAGTTGCTGTAAGGTTAAAATATTGGTGAAAATATTAAAGAGTGACTTTTTGTGTTCTCTCTCTAAACTCTATAGTATCACTTAATTGTTTTTAGGTACTTTGCTAGTTAGTGGTTGAGTTTATAACTATACATACATGGACTTCAGACTTTCTGCTTTTTAAAGCATTCATTTAAAATGAGTTATGACAAATGTCACAATTTCCTGGTCTAGTTCAGTCATATACCAGTTTGTCTACAATCTTAACGACTTGTTTGCAAACGTACAGCTTCAAGAGTACTTCTAGCATAGTACAGTAGATGGAGTTAGGTTTTATTAGATGTGCCCTTGATCCCCAAAATAGTGTCTAGTAAACATGGTCCGGAACAGCAATCTAACTTTGCTTTAGGCCACTGTGGAGAGGATGTTGACCCATACCACCATCTCAGGTGCTACATGTTGAGATACATATTTTCAGCATTCTTTGTATTTCCTGAGACCAAAGTGGCTAAAATTGTACCTGTCCCCCCTCTCATACCTATGTATATGTATAAGGAAATAGTTTTAATCAGCTTGCATACTATGCTTTTGTCACTTCCTGTAGTGTCAGCATTACAGTGCTTTGGAATGTCCTTATTTTCGGATACTGAAAGCTTTTAATGATTTATTTAGTAAATTAGATTTTTATTCCTCCAGTTATTATCTGTGTATCTTGGTAGAACACAATACTGAAAGATGCTGAAGAGTGATAGGAATATTTTAGTCTCTAATAGGAACTGTAAACAGAATTTGGATAGATACATGTCAGTGATTAGCTTAGTTTGGTGTGGTACCTGACTGTAAGCACAGGTAGCATTTGACACCGAGTTGAAAGCTAAGTGCTTCCATTTTGGTGGTAGGTGTTACAAAGACTATGCCTGTCATTCTTGAGTGTGAGGTTGCCAAGCTTGCTCTTTATCAAAGTCAGTGCTTTCCAAAACAGTCCACTAAGTTTGGTACTGGAGGATAGGTTCATTCTTGCTGGACCTACCACTGTAGAGTGGTACCATTCCAAAGTAGAGGAGACTCCAATGAGTTTGAAATATGAAGCATTTTAATTGATCTTGTCTATTTTCTTTTTAATTTGTGGTACATGAGGAGTATTTCCAGATGCCAGTGTTAATTTTTCCCCTTTTGAGTCCACTGTGTTTGTCTGGAAAATCTATTGTGAAGAAAAAGTTAATAGCCTAAGAGGTTCTCCAGGTTGCTCTAATTTCTAATTGTTATGTAAATGAATGAATCCTTTTTCTCACTGCACAGCAAATCTGGTATGTCAGCCAGTATGAGTTCTGCCAATTAGATAATTGGCATTCTGTGAGTATAAGTATGCAATTATAAATCTTCATTACGTTATTGGAGAAATTTTTCCTCTGTCATTTGTTAAAGTAAAGTTGTTAGAAATGTAATTTTCCTCTCAAGAACTTTTCTGTGTGTAATGTTAGGAAAAGGCAAGAAAGCGCCTAATAAAATGTTGTATTCTTCAGGGCAGTTACGTCCTCTTTTATAAAGTCAGAATTCATTACATGACTAACTTGTACATTCTCCTTTCTTTATAGGGACAATATTCTGAAGCTCGCTCCGTATCTTGCCCTCCTTTTTCCTTTTTTTAACTCCTGTAGTCAAATGTGTTGCTAACCCACACATCTAATAGACTATTAGTATTAAAAGGAGCTCTTTAAAGTATGATTTTGCAGTTGTCCTTCATGTTTAGTCTTGGATTTTTTTTTTTTTTCAGTTTGCCTGCCAGGTAAAGGTGCAGTTTTAATCATATGAGTGGAAAACGTGGCTTTGGTCTTAGTCTGAGTATCAAGAGTCTGCATCATTCAGAGTGTTACATATAGTACCATGAGTATTTAACTTCTTTTAACTTGTCACATAATAACATTGGCAAGAGGATGCACTCTTTAAAAAACATTCCTTGTTTACAATCTCCGTCCTCCTACACCTGATTGTTAGTATGGACCAGTCAGAAACAAATTATTATTTCCCATAAGGAGAATGTTGCCCTTGTGTACAAGGGAAAACATACCAGGTGATGGCAAGGGATTACATCACTTAAATGCAACTGAACTGCTGCAGAAAACAAACTGCAGTCATGAGGGACTGATTGCTGCTGATACCTTGCTTTTGTCTGTGGCCTGTATAAAGAATTTCAGAATTCTTTCCTAAGATTCTTCTAAATATGATCTACCCTAAATTTAATGTTTTAATTGTGTATAAGACAGGAAAAGATGACAATACCCTAAGGAGCTTTCTTCAGACTTGTCTTTGTCCTTCATAATGTGCAGTTTACATGATTGCAAATTAGTTACTGAATAAGCAATAACTAAAGTGTAGTCTCTTACTGAGTGTGGAGGGGAAAAAATCACATGATTGTAATGAACTTTTAAAAAAATTAACACAGATTTGTAGCTGATTTTTCCACCCAAGTTTGTTCTGAGCTGTTCTGGTAAACCTATTACTTATCTCTGTGCCCTATACTCTTTGAAATTTGAGGCTGCCTGAGAGTACCTACGATTTTTGGAGAATTATCATAATCATCTGGCACTGTTAAAAGATGCCAGAAGTGGTTAACAACACAAGCGATGTCACTGCGAGAAATTCTGTGGATAACTACTGTCTTAAAAATCAATACTTTACATTCAGACAATTCATTGACAAATTAAGGGTTTAAAACAAAATACCAGGCTTTGATATTAAGGAAACGCCTAGTGTAAAGAATGCTTGTATTTTTATTGAAGAAATAGCTTTTGTATTTTGCCTATGTGTTTTCTCCAAACTAGTTTTCAGGAAGTGCACCGATTGTTTGTTTTCCCTTTTTGTACAAATCTGTAGAAGCTATCAGTTGCTATCCCCGTGTACATGTCCATCCTGTCCACTAAACTAGTGGACAGTGCTGCTGAAAGCTGTAAATTGAACTTAGTTTTGAATCAGTTTCTAGAAGGTACATTAGTTGTTCTAGTTGAATGAGTTCTTTAAAACTTATGTTTTCAATTGCACTCATTGAATACGTTTCTTCTGCTTTTATAGTTTGAACAGTTTGCTAAATACTGCAGTGAATAGTAAGATCTAAAGCTATAAATATAGTTATTCTCAGCGTACCATATGGATGTCATTGGTGGCCAGCCTTTCTCACGTTACTGTTTTGTCCACAGACTTACTGCTCACTCCCAGGAAGACTTTATTTTTTTGTCAGTTTGCATGACAAGTGCAGTTCATTGGTGCAATATTTACTTACTGTTAGGTGAAAAATTCACTCTTAACAATTTCCCAAAGTGAGTTCTCAGTTGCGCAAGAGCTTTCTGTTATTTCTTTACTAGAGTCTAAAACCAAGTAAGATCCATAGAACAGAAAGTTATTTTTCTTATCCTTGGTGAGAAAAATAATTCTATAGTTTTCAGTTCTTACTGCTTCTCAGTATGTTGTAAAACCTACTTGATAATTAAAAATTAATAAATGCTAAGATTAAAAAGGAAAATAAGTTATGAAGACTTACAATTTTGAATTAACAATTTTATAATTTTGAAATAGTTTTTGTGATGTGTATGTTTGCATAAACAAATGTTTAGTACTGTGGGTTTAATAAACAGGAATGTTATTGCTGGGTTATTAATTTGGTATTACAATGTCTGTCCGTCCCCTTTGTAATTATCACTGTGCTATAATGAAGTAGCACTTGATGGAATAGAGAAATTTTCAGTAATTGAAGCAACAAATCGAGAAATATTATATACTAGTAAAAATCTGCAATCTTTGAGATTATTTCAAAGTTTCTGATTATCTGGGTGATAATAAGAAAAACAGTACAGGGTCTTGAGATCTCGTAAGTTAACGTAAGGTGTCCACAGCAGGTGTTGCTGGATGTAGGTATATGAAATGAGATTACATGTTAAGTATGCTACCCAAGCAGTAGATTACTGGCTGAATTACTTTGACTTGCTGTCATATCTGGGAAATGATGTGGATCAAAGGTAGTAAGGATTTGAAAACAGAACAAGAATGTTGTATCATAGCCCATCTGTGGAGGGTGAAAGCAGAAAGAAGGAAGACGTGAAAGAGGAGGTGCTTGCTACACAGTGGGAGAGCAACAAATGTTTCACTTTTATGAGCTCAACATAATTGCAGTGCTAAAAATAGCTTTTTCCTCTGTTTTGTGAGCTTTAACATTATTTTGTAGTGATCACAAGAGTGATACCTCGTCAGAAACTGGCTTCAATACTTTGTAAAAATGAGTAACTTTAGAACCTGTTTCTGAACTTGCGTGTTTTTTTGCTATATGTAAATTGGAGATAGATGACTGTTTTATTGGCTTTAATCTAACATGGATCAGTGAAAAAATAGAGGTAGTTTGGAAAGGCTGCACTGGGTGCAGTGCTTGTATGTTCTTTCAGTTACTTTGTCCTGTCATTTTAGGCACAATTTGACAAATTGCTGTTGCTCAGAGTTCATGCTTGTGTTGACAAGGAGTCATTGTTAAATTAGCTTTTAATATATTATAAAACAGTGACCTTAGGAACTTCATCAGTGTTAGCATGTTAAGATAAAATTCACTTCAGGATTCAAAAGTAATTTGCCGTGTTGTCATAGGAAGCAGTATTCAGATATACACCTGGTATTTCTATTACTGGAGAACAAAATTTGCAGTGAATAAAATATACCACTATTGGAGCTGCCCAAGCTTGTTTGAAATAAATGTTAGGGGTGTTTTCCTTACAGTTTTGAACTAGTAATGAATTTTATTGTTTGTAAGTACAAGCCAGTTTGAGAAATGGTGATCCAAGTTATATGTGTATCCCAGTCTTCCTTACAGTTCTCCCCAAAGTGCTGTCAGTTATGTGACATGTTATTTTGCTCCCCGTTCTCAGATGCTTTAACAGTGTGAATTATTTATGAAGCGATACCTGGAAATCACAACCCGATTAGATCTGCGGGCCTCCAGGTGCCATATATACCAAGTACAGGACATCATTTCTCCAGATTTCCTAGTGCAAATTGAAAGGAGCTGTGACCCGGATTAAGATTTTTCTTCCTCATTTTGTACATGCAATCTGAGAATCAGAAAGGGCAGCGATGCACTCAGAACCACAGTATCAGCTAGGTTTGAGTAGGGTTTGAGTAAACCTCTTAAGAATATTGATAAAGTACCAGCTTTCATTCACTTGGCCACTGCTCTGTTGGCTTCTCTAACTTTCCATGCTATCTGATATCCAGTAGACCTTCAGCAATTCCTTCAGTCTCTGTAACTATGTTAATTCTGGCATTTTGCACAAGGGGAAATGTATTAACATTTGTCTTAAGACTTGTTGTGGATAGAGACTTGCTTCTTTTAGCCCTATGGGGTTGTTTCACACAGGACGTCTTAGAAGAAATAATTTGTAATGACTTCTTCACCCAGATAAATACTAGCTTGAGCAGGCTATCGGTAGGAGAAGCTTACGTAGGAGGAAATTTCCTGTTTGAAGTTAATTTTCATTTTTGGTAAAACTCTGTTTTTACCCTAACCTGACTCTGTTTGACCTGGAGAATCTTTTTCGATTAGTCTTAGCTCTTGTCTCCCCTGTATCTGGGATACTTCCCTAATCATCCTGGGAACTGTTCAAAACTGTGCAGTGTTCTCACTTCTAGGAAATGACATGACTTTTTATTTTACTTTTCTTTATATCAATGATTGTGTTAAATACTGTGAAAAAATAAAATCTGAAAATAAATAGTTAAATCTACAGAATAGTTAGTTTTTCTGCTGGTTTAATGCTCTCAGAAGAAAGAATCAAATGCAGTTCAAATTTTGGATTGTAACTGATAAAGGCTTTCTCTGAAGTGGCCCACGGACCAATTTTATGGGTCCTGCTGATTTCTTACTTTAGATATTGTAAGAAGTATTGACTGATAGAATTAAAGGTCGATAATTTTTGTCCTTTTTTTAAAAAAAAATTCTTTTTCGTCACAAATCTGGGTAATTTTGGCCAGCTCAGTTTGAAAACTCAGGAGTATTTCTCTTGATATTGAATGTTTCACAGATTTCAAACATAAAAAGCTAGTGATATATGTGGTCAAACATTTTTTTTTCTTATTTTGAAAACTTGAGAAATGTAAGTTTCTTCTGGCAGAGTATGGAAGAAACCTCTTCAAAAGCACTTCCTTGTCTATTCTGCTTCTTTTGCTCATGTGCTTCATGCATTTCAGCTTGGATTATTATAGACAAAGACATTTGGGTGGTAATTTGCTCCTTATGTGAATTTGTGCTTCCTGCCTGAGATCATTGTGGCCGAAGTGACTTGATTCTTCTGCTGTTGTGTCCCTTCCTTGGGTGTCCCTCCTTGTGGGCTTTGTCACCTTTGTTTTGCTGAGCAGGAGGTGTCTTTACAGAGATGTAATGAAACAGTTGCATTATAGTTGCATTGCTATTTGTAGACTTAATCTCTAATTTACCAGTTCATTTTGTTGTTTCTCCTTTCCCCCTTTGATGAGACTGGAGCCTGCAGGTTTTAGTCCCCTGTGATGAATAAACTGAGGATGTAGTCTCCGGTACTTAAGCAGGGGGGACAGATATTTATAGCACATATGTTTGCGCTAAGTGTTTATCTGCACAAGGGACACTGCAGGAAATGAAAGCTGTGGACCAGAGGTGTGGTTGTCAGAATATACGTAGTACTCTGTAGATAAATTTGCTTTAAAAAAAAAAAAAGTGGCCTAAAATGAGCCTTAAAAAAGTGCCTAGGTCAAGTCAAGAAGTACAACAAATACACAGCAGTTCAGTACCATGTCGTGCAGTTTTCATCTGTAACATACGCTGGGCTTCCAGGGATTGCTGACAGAGTGTGCCTTGCCAGAATGCAGGAGGCAACAGTGCTGTGCCCTCCAGACCTCCATCCTTTCTCTCTTTGCTGGGCTGCTGGCATGTGTTTGTGTGTGGTGGCAGCAGTTTGGCCCTGCAGACAGAGGGAGAACAGTAGAAGTGTTGCTATAGATTTAATAAAACATTTCTGGATTGCTGCTGAAAAATAAAGGATTTACAGATAATGAGTAGTGCTGTTGCGGAGAGGTGTGCTTTATTCTAAAAGTTATACCTAACTTAGGTAAAACTCTTCTGAGCTTTCCTAGTTCAAGACAGTAGTTTAAAAAACCCCACAAACCAGCAACTGTTACAAACTAGGATAGTTCTTGGTTTTCTAGAAACAAATCATTGAGATTTCCTTTCCAACAATACCTCTGAAGCACAGATAAAATGGCTTCCTGTCCCAGGGTTTCCTGTATCCATGGCAACCTGACTTTAACCACTTCTTTTTTAGTTTCCTGAGCAAACAGTTGCAAATCCCGGGGCAAAATATGAGCACTCTAGTACTCCTTGCCTTTACAAAGGTTTCATAGATGAGAGTAGTCGGTCAGCTTGTAATGTAGTCCAGTGAGCTGCAAAATGGCAAACTAACAGAAATAGTGAACTTCGGATTTGGGGTAAGGAATTGATTTTATTTTTTTTTAAATGTAATTCAGCTTTATAAAAGTAAAATTTAAATTATAAATGAGCCTCCAGTGAAAGGAAACTTGTTTCCAGTTGTCATTCCTTCATGAATGCTGTTGAAACTTTTCCTAGTCAGTCTTAACTACAAAAAAATACTTACTAAGCAGTATTTTTAATTTATTAGAAGCCATTATTTTATACTGCAACCAATTAAATATTTTCTGGCTAGGTTCGCAGTACAGTTCTTTCATTGTTTGTTTACTTTGAAAATTCTTTGTGTGGTTCCAATTTATACTTAGTAAGTTTTATTTTTAAACTGCTTATTTGGCATCAAAGGAGAATATATAAAATGCCAGTCTTGAAAGCTTGTGTTTTAAAGACTGTACCATAGAATCTTTAAACTTTCAAATTAATAATTTTTATAAACTTCTTTTTATCTTTACTAGCAAAGTCAGAGATGAGTGAGAAGGCCAAAGACAGGGATATGTGTGGTCTGCAAAGTTCTCCACCCTGCCCAGGAGCATTCCTGTATATCCTTAATTGTTTTCTTTTGTTGCTGCTCCAGAAGGAGGCTCTTGGCTGTCTAGCTGCTTGCCAGCTCTGCACAGGGAGACAAGTTAGCTGTCGTAATTTAGGGCTTTCGAGCATCCCACGGAACTTTCCAAAAACGGCAATTCTTGTGTACCTCAGTGGGAATAATATATCGCGTGTTACTCCAAATGAACTAAGAGGCCTTCAGAAGCTTGCTGCACTCTACATGGATAACTCCAGTATTTCGTATGTACACCCGAAGGCTTTTGTGGAGCTCCCCAGACTGTGCTACTTGCATCTAAATAACAATAATATTAAACGCCTGGATCCAGGAATCTTTGAAGGTCTTTCCAATCTCCATTGTTTATACCTTCAGAATAATCAAATAGCTTTTGTTCCTAGAGGATTATTTAGTGATCTCCTTTCTGTTAGATATTTAACACTTCAAAGAAATCGTCTCAGTGTCCTTGGAAGTGGGACTTTCTTGGGAATGACAAGCCTCCAAACACTTAACCTAGCCAATAATAAGATTTCACGGATATCAGATTCCGCATTTCACCATCTTGAAAACCTTCTGTGTTTGTTCCTTGAAGGTAACAACTTAACACTTGTGCCATCGAATGCTATTGGAAGGCTCAGAAATCTTGAGAGACTTTCTTTGTCTCACAATCCCATTGGATCAATACATTCTTTTGCATTTAAGGGACTTAACAAGCTTAAATATTTGTCTTTAAAAAATGTGAGGCTAAGACATATTGCCTTAAATGGATTTTTTGGATTAAACAACCTTAACCAGTTAATCTTAAGTTATAATGATTTAGAAAATATAAATTCCAGTGCTTTTACTTTATTGAACAATTTAATGTATCTGCAGCTAGACAGAAATAAAATAACCAGTATTGGCAATGATACCTTTGAAAAAATGGGACAGTCACTTAAAATACTCAGTTTAGCATTTAATAATATTACAGAGTTACAGCCTGAAGTGCTCAAGCCCTTAGTGTCTTTAACTCATCTACAGGTAAATTACAATCCTTGGAACTGCAGCTGCAGTATGCTTGGGTTGCTTAATTGGCTAGCATCGTCTCCTGTTTCTGTGAAAATTCATTGTCAGAATCCCCCGAGTATGCGTGGCAGGCCTTTGCGTTACATTAAGTGGACTCAGTTTGCAAACTGCAGTAGCCCTACTGCCAGCCCAGAAACAGCCTGGAGTCTAGGATCCGTAGGTGTCCTTCATGGTGCTACCACTTTTCTGATGGCCTGGCATAAGGGAAGCAGACAAAACACATTTGAACCGTTTGTCAGTGCAGAAACTAAATACATTGATTTCTGGGAAGGAACTGCAGCTACATCTGCTAACCTGCTGCCCTATGAAGAAAATGCTGCTGAAATTCCATCACAGGTGGCGACTGCAGTATTGTCAACGTTACCAGTGCAAATACCAGCACAGATTTCACCTGATGATAACATAACCATAGAAGAAAAGAGTTTATTTCCAACAGATGCTGCTCCTGTATCCTTGAAAACGTCCCTGTTTTGTGCACAACAAGTTGAAAAGCTGAATGAGGCCTTTGATATTTTACTAGCCTTTTTCATTCTGGCTTGTGCCGTTATCCTGTTCCTAACCTGTAAAATTATTCACTTTAGGCAGAAACTAAAGGGGCTGGAAAACTCCGGGGAAAAGAGAATAGAATATTATGGTTTTTATCAGCCTGGGAGATACAACATAACTGACCCAGTGCAGTCTCTAACTCGTAATTCAATGGGGCATTCAGAACTCGACCAAATTAGGCTGCTCAAGAGAAGAGCATCTGAAAATCAGGCACAGGTCATATTGTTTGAACATTCATCATTGTAATTTACCTCATTTGATTTGATGTTAACTTCATTGTGATCTGAAATGTCAAGAAATCAGGAACTCAATTTTCTAAAAATACCTTCACTAATTGAAATCAACTGGTTGATAGAATCATGGAAAATGCTGTAATTTGGGTTCTGTGTCATTTGCTTCCTGAATGTTTTGAAGTTTATTGATTTTTAGATGTCATTTAAATCTTGACATGGATAGGTATATTATCCTCTGTCCCTGTTGTAGGAATCTTTCACGTGTAACTCAAGTATACTATACCTAGTATAAAGTACATTGTTATTTTATAGTACTTAATAGTATAAGTTTCTGTAGAAATTCCACAGGTGGCTTGAAGCTTGAAGCAAGCAAAACATCAGGTTTTGGCAGGATCATGAAGCCAAAGAATTTGGACGAACGAGAAAAAATGCAATGCTTCATTTATTCATTGCAATGCAGTTTCTACTCTGCCTCTGTTAGCCATCACAGTAGGGAAAAAAGTGAGCATATTTACGTCTGGCATGTTCAAACTCTCAAGGAAAAGGACAATGTAAAATTCATACCTAAGACATATTTTAATATATGAAGTTGTGTATACAGTCTCTATAATGTATGTATTAAAGTCTTTTTTGTTAGTGTGTATCTGTATCATTTTATGGTAATATCTGAAACTGGAGTTAATAGGGAAACTAAATTCCTACCGGATTGAAAAATTGACCAAGTTTATGTCTGAGGTAATAGAGCTGGTTAATTATTGTCAGTAAAAGATTGTTTATCATCTATAGAGTAATAGTTTGAGGGAGTTTTTGGCTAGATAAGAGGTATATAAACTGAAGAAATATACTACACTTTAAATACATAATGCTAGATTAATTGCTGAAGATATGTATTTGTGGTGTGTATTTGGAAGTGTCAGGTCACAGTAAGTTGTCTTAGTGAGGACCTTATAGGCTTCACCTTCAAAAGATAAGTATTTTACTGTGTAGTTCACATTTCTTTTTCTATTTTGGTTATTAATGGCCTGTTCACATTATTGGGTGAATGTCTAGTGTGTTGTAGCTTTATTTTCAGTCTGAATTTCTGTGATAATTTTCTCCTCCTTGTTACTCCAGTCATTCATAATTATGAAATAGATGTTCACAAAAATGTTGCAAAGTCCAATCTTATAAAATATTCAGCTAGCTGAATAGGACTTACTTTGTAGGTATTGTTTGTCTTCTACAGGCCTGTGAGCTAGAGACTTCATCCACTTGGTTTAAAGGCAACACGATATTCTTTAGATAGTTTTGTTCAAAGAAAAGAGGAGAACAATATTTTGATAGTCTGTCCTCCCTGGGGCTGATTTAAGTTGTATAGAAGTATCTTGCTCTTCCAAGATCCAGCCTGGAGACTGGGGTAGTCTCCAAATGAACCAGAAGTGCCCTCGAGGTTCTTCTTGTAGCCTGTCTGCTTTCTGCTGGTGTAACTCAGTGTGTGGCTGTGTTGTACTGCTCCCTGTCATCCTGTTTGTCCACCTCCAGTTCATTGCCAGGAATGACACGTTATCTGCTACCAGAACATACATAGACCTTCACTGCACTGTGTGGGTATAAAGGTGCAAGTGTGCCTTTGATGTTTCTTCTTACATGTATGTCTCTTTTGGGTGTAATGAAATAGCAATTTGTGATATCATAATACTGTATTTTACTGTAATTTATTATGTAATAGATCAAATACTTCTACTTTATGGAACACAATTCAGCTACTTGAGCAAAAGCTCCTTGTTTTGGGTTGGACTATTTTTTAATATTTTTTAACTTACAGATGCTAAGTGTCACGAGTAAATGTTTTTAAGGAGGGAAAACATTGACTCTAATTCATGCTTTTTTTTACATGGCTAATCCATTACAGTCTCTTCCTCTAACTCATTTTTGTTACTTTCTGCCTCTCCAACGTAATTCCTTGTGATAAGTGTTCAATTTGTTTTCATTTAAAAACAAATGTACAATCAGTGATTGCACAGTAGTGGTTCTGCTGTTCTACGTGCTGTATTTCTAAATTTTCAATTTTATATGGATGTCTTGAGAAATAATGGACTTTAAGTGGAATCTAGTTGACTAAGTTTTCATTGCTAGAAGTGCTGCTGTATCTTTGCTAGAGAGGAGTATTGGGAGTGGGCAAATGTTGAACTGAACCGACCTAGTTCTTTAAGAAATCTGATAGCGTACAGTTCTGTTTTAGGCTCTGATTTCCACAGGTGCTCTCTACAGAAGGGCATGAGAGGTTCTTTCTGAAGGTGCATCCTTTCCACTGTCAAGCTGCTGTAGGAGTTTTTTGCCAGGTATGAGTCTCACAATCTGTAGTGATGGAGCATTGAAAGGGAATGGATGCTGTCAGAGCTGTTTGTGTGAGCGCAAAGCTGGGAGTAGTTGGAAACTATCCTTAGGAGTGGAGTCATCCTCTAGTATACAACTTACCAACAATTTGGATTAAACCAACAATAATGAGAGATTCATTATGCCGTTGTGGGGGAACTGCCTTTCTTTTGTAGTTAGTAGCTTTTGTATTTAAATATTCACACTAGGAAACCTGTACACATTTGGTTTGTATGTTTAACTATTAAAATGATAAGAGAATATATTAGAGGACGTTGTTGATTCTGCCTTATGAAGCAAAAGAGTTCTTCATGGTCAGCCATAGGGCTGCCTTGGAAACATTGCATTAGTTGCTGCTTTACTGTTTTAGGAGCTCGTCGGCACTGAGCAGCCCTTAACGTGGGGTGTGTGTCTGTAATAATCATTTACATTGCTCACAGTATGTGCAAAGTAATCTCCATTTGTCCCACTTCACCTCTTTCCTTGGATAATGAAATAAATATATTTCTCAAATCTGCTGTACGGTAGTTAAGATATTAAATTAAGCTTTTCCCTTTTTTGGTGTTTACTGCTTCATCCTGGTGAATGTAGAAAAGCAGAAAAGATTTTCTCCTTTCAGTCTCTAAAAAAAGAATGTTTTCCCATGCAGAATATTTCCTCTCATTCTGATAGGCTGAGCAATAGCAGACATGGGGACTTTTATTTAAGTACCCCTAAAAATTCATCATTATGTATGTTTTATTAAGCTGATGATAAAGTTTCATTTACAGTGCCTATCTGTGTAATTGAAATCCAGATGCTGAGTTTTTGCTTAAAACTTCAGGCTAATAAAAATTTTGAATAGATAGATGAGTGTATTAGAAATGATAGAATGAGAAAAAACTAATATTACTCTTTTCAGAATAGATGTGATCTGGGTTTTCCTTTTCAAAGCTTTTATTCTTTATCTGGCAAATCATACAGATTTCGAAAGCAAAGGTTTTGAGATTATTCATGTACAAGATGCCCTGTATGTTTGCTACATTTTGTTTTCGTTATATGCAAGATGATTTTTTTTTTTACAGACAGCATAAAGGATCCTTTCTGTAATAAAAATTTATGTTAATATGTGTTAATTTCATCTTTGAAACTGGTCTCTGGAGTGGGTTAGATCCTAACAAGTTTTTAGAAATTATAATCCTCTAATTCTGGGCCTCTCTTTTGATACTTTTTGATGCATACCAAATGAGGTTTTGTTCTGATAACTTGGGGAAATTGGGTAGTTATAAATCCAGTTATAACTTGATACTGTTATTTATCTATTGCTGATCTTGATTATATGCAGCTGAAGGGGGCAGCTGCTTAAATGGTGCCTTCCTCATGAGGTAAGATTTTAGTATGGGCTTTAATAACTGTTCCATTCTGAAAGTTCATCTAAATAGTCTCTCTCCTGAATCTGCTCATGACTTTCTAATGTATTTCTTGAAACAAGCAAATTAATTTTAGTCTTCTTAAAGAGGTAGTCCATTGATTTGCATGGCTGTCTTTCTCTTCTATGAAAATAAGGCCTGAGACATTTTAGATTGTCACTGAACTTTAATTAGCATTTCTTTTTTTTCAAAGCACAGTAACCCTATGCTGTCTTCATTTTTCACCAGCATGTGTCTTGCATTCTAAAAATAGTTGCATTGTTTAATGATTCCATATTTGGTGAAAATTTCAGGGAGTCTTTGTAGGAAGAAAATTCATGTCCCATTTAAATCAAGAAAGAAGGGGGAGAAAAGGGAAGGTATTATTTTTACTGAAAGCTGCAGAGAACAGTTACCCCATTTTGAAAGGTTTTCTACATTCTTAGCTTTGCTTTCCTTAAAGAAAATCTGCCATGAATGTTCTATCTTTTCTATCTTGTCTCTGAAGAAAGTAGTAAAATATTGTTCCTCATTTATACCATAAAGTAAAAATATCCTCTCCAAGAAAAGAAATTATTGGGTTTTGTATGTGCTTTGGAGCTAACTAGCAAGAAGAGTATTATGGGTCTTCAACCCCTCTGCTCAATTTCTTCTGGAAATACCACAGATCCTTGGAAACACAGATTACTGAAATGGGCCTGCTTGTGGGGTCCTATCAATCTCCAAGCTTGGAAGAAAATCCATGAAGTTAATGAGCACGATGCATATGGTATTAATTTACATGCTGGTTAATTAAAGTAACCTCCCTGAAGAGACTGACCATAATTAGCCCTGCAGCTGATTAAAAAGCTATGCCTTCATGAGGTCAAACACCTTTCTCTTCCCTCCCAATATAGTATTTCTGTGGCAGCTAGGTATTCTTCATGCAGCTTGGAAGGAAGAAATATATCTACCAGGTAACGGATGGCAGCCTGTATTATTCATTAAGTAGTGCATATGTACAGGGCATAGTTTATTTCTCCAGGGGGCAAAGCGTTCACATTTGTTTTCAGTTGAATGCCCCTTGTCCTCTGTTGACGTGAATCTGAGGACAGCTGTTTCCTTTCTTGTGTTGGAAAATATTAACCACATTAATGGCAGTTTCCTAGAGATGTGTTTCAAAAAAAGTATGAGGCAAAAGAGCTGTAGTGGGAGGTGTGCTAGGTAGGAACCTTTGACTCAAGTGAAGAAACCCGCTCGGTCTCCAAGGGCTCATTCTGCGGGCTGCTAAGCAGGCAGCGCTCACTTTCTCAGCAGTGCTGTGTGGCTGGTAGGCTGCTTGGTCTCTCAGAACCCCACAGCAATGCAGTCTGACAACATGTCATACTTTTCTGTTCTGAATGAGATGGGGAACCTTTTTGGCAAGGAATAAAGTATCTTTTAAAATATATCACAATGATAATGAGAATAATCCAGACAATGAAAATTGTGTCAATTTTCATTTTGTGGAATTCAGGAGCTTCTAGTTTGATTATATAAAATCCTGGCACTCATAGCTGAATAAAAAAAGGAAAAAAAAATAATCCTTTGGAAAGAAAATGATTGTGAGTTGAGTTAAAAGAAATATTTCATATGCTTATTATTCCATTTTTTCCAAAGCATCTGTTACTGTCATATACGTAAAATTTTATGTCTGACAAGAAGTTTTTCAAATGCAATAACTAACGTACAAGGAGCTGCATTTTATCCAGTCTTTCAGATTTTATCCCAATGAGAAAAGAAAATGGAAGAATATTAAGAAATAGATTTGTCTACATTAAAACATAAGTTCATGTCTTGCACTTTGATCTCTTAATATTCAGTACCTTTAAAAGAATACGGAACATGTCTGCTCCTGTCCACGAGAGAGCAGCAGCATCTTTTGGGGGAAATTAAACCTGAAATTCCAGAGTAATAAAAATGCTTCAGTCAACAGCATTCCTGGGAAGAGAGTTGTAGTTTACCATCACCAGTTAGGCCACATCTGTTTCATTGCTGCTTACAGCTGGAACTTTTGTAGTCTTAAGATAAGTCTTTTCACTGGCAGTATGTCTTCACCCTTTTGAAGTTCACAAAGTAGGAGTCCATGCACCAAAGTCCCAAAATGGTGCATCTCTGGCATTAGACCCGCAGGAGCAGGAAATTCAGCAGAAACAGCAGTCAGAGCTGCTTTCCATTAGCTAAGGAGCTGGTGGCAGGCACCTCCTTTATTCGTCATAGGAAGGTCATGTTTCCATGCCCACATTAATTCTCTTGTCAGGAGCAAGTGTCTAAACGTAATTGCTTAGTGTCATTTTAGGTGTTGTGGGGGTATCCTGTCTGGCCATCAGCTCCTGTGGAAGGGTGCTTATCTCTCATATGTCCTGAGTGATACCTATTGGCCCTTTGCCAGCTGGCTTAAATGGCCTAATGTTTCAAATGGCAGGGGGTACCTGTGTTTAAGCAGAGAATCCTGCCCAGCCTTTCTCTCTGTAGTCATGGAAATGGTGTTCCTACAGAACTAGGTGCAGATACTTTTCACTCTTTATGGAGACTCAGCAACCTAGGAAGGTGAAGAAATAAGGCCGTACTGAGAAAATAATAGGGGAATACACCCTCTTTAGAAGCTGCACTTTGCTCAAGATTTTTGCATTTAGTAGTGTCGGGAGAAAATGTGTAAATGTGTTTGTAATAGAAGCCTCTGACTTCCCTGCTAGCAGGGCATGCACTCTCCACACAGCTCTTGAGTCCTGTGCTAGTGTGTTTTTTCTTTTATTTCATTTGCAGTTGTCCCTAGGTTTTAATGGTTGCACATAAGGCTTTATTCTATTTAAGAATAAGGTTTCTTTCATGTTTTTGAAGCCTCTGTGTATTAAAAAACCTATTGAATTAGCTGATGATAACATGCTCAGTTAAGCAGTACCCAATGAAAATATGGCTCAGTAAATGTGCACTATAGTTACTGAGCACATTTCCTGTTTGGTTCCTTTAGCTAGGTCACTTTCCTGTTCTTTTCCAATGTTACCCAAGATAAACTTATTTTTTTGCAGTGTTATCCAAGATAAATTTTGTGGTATCATCAACATTTCAGTGGAAGGGCTTCATGATGTTATGACTGAAGATCCTGAAACAGGAACATACAAAGAGTAAGTGGAAAATCTGATTAATTTTTTGTGAGTTCACCAGTAGCAGTACTGTTTTATATGTAGTGTTTTGACTGGAAAAATCTGTAGGCAGTTAAGACAAGCTTGTTAGAGTTCTGTTTTCACAAGAGGGAACTGTTTTAGTGAGATAGGAAATTTTTGGTCTTAAGAAAAGATAATTAATGGGAGAAGAAAGGGCTAAAATGACAGTATAATTTTATGTTGTTCATTAAGTTAGCTACTAAATGATATCTTAAAATATTCATCTGCTTAGATTTGCTTTTTTGCTCACTAATATATCTGAAATTACAATCCAACAAGCAGGTATATTGATAGGGTTGTAGGTCAGAGTATCTTTGAAAGTGACATCTGAAGTTGAACCAAGATCTTTTCCTAAATGCCTCAGCCTCGTTGCGTGGACCTAGTGTACAATAATTCATGACTTGGAGAACTTCAAAACCTACCCCACAAGGACAATTCTCCCCCTTCAGTTGGTCCGCTTAACACACCTGCTACTACAGGGCATATCTCAAAATGCAGTTTCCAGAGCTGGGAGCAAGTGTTCATGTGTAAGGGAAGATGGTGTCAGGGGTGCTCAGAGTGTGCTTCTACCCAGCACCATGCTTACCCATCTACTGCTGATTCCCACATTACTGATCCTATTCCATCAAAGCTGGAAAAGTAGAAAAACAGTGAATAGGAAGGACTTTTTAGGACAGAGATCTTAATGTTGTTTTTTCTCTGTAATGTTTACATAGTTTTAATGATGGAATGATGGAGAGTTGTAAGAAAATTAAAATCAGGTGCTCTGTAAGATGTGCCCACAGACACTATATTCTAATAACAGTATTTACCATAAGCTAAGAATCCAAATTTTACAGTTACCTGATGATGAAACAGACTGTATCTGAACTAGTTATTTAATTACTTAAGAGGATGTTTCTGCCACCGAAGCCAGCTGGCTTGGAACAGCCTGCGTGCAATCTATTAAGTTTTCCTTCACTTGGAAAATGTGGTATGCACACAAGTGTGTGCTGAGCCTGACCTATGCCCAATAGTTGCTTGCAGAAGGTTTTTTTTACCGTTTGAAAGATTCTGACATTCGTGTTGTACTAACATCACCTGAAAGTAAATAAAGTGAGAGCACTCATGGAGACATGTGCTACTCTGGCTGTCCGGGTTGGAGAAGAATGATCTAAGTGTGAACTAGTTCAGAAAAAAAATTGTGTATTCCACTGGTTATTATAATATCTAATTACTGTAGTCCAGAGACTAAAACAACGTGCAGGTTTGGCACAGAAAAATAAAGGCTGAAGCAGTATGCAGCTGCAGCCACTAAAGGATAAAGACGGTTTAACATGCACAGGGAAAACTGTACAAATTAAGTGTCAGTGTTGGATTAAATGGACCATGAGTGCATTTAAACTGGAAGTCTGAAGAAACTGTTGTAGTTAGAGCAATGAGGTTTTTTAGAAGAGCCTTTCCAAATACGAATCTAGAGATAAAGGTGTCACTGGTTTCTAGATGGAATTTTGATCAGGTTATGGGAATGATTACACAGTGGCTTGCAATACTAAGGGATTACACCCAAGTTTCCTCGTGTTTAGATTTTGCATTATAGTGATAATTACAAGAAAGCTTTACAGACCTCAGATTTCTGGAAAGGGGAGCATTCTGTTGCTCTAGTCTTAGTGATATTCACATCTTTCTGAACTTGAACCTTCTCTTTTTATTCCCTCCTTTTTATTCCTCTCCTAATTTTTTTAATTACTCTTTGTGGTACCTAAAACTCATCAAGGTCTGAAAAAGTTAATTCAATCTTGTATGTTTTAGCAATTGACCTGGTTTTGTCTCCTTTAATAAACTTGAGTTGCCAGAGGTCATGCTATTTATGAGGAGACTTGAGATTTGCTGTATTATTTTGAAATAACTAATTCCTTCATTGGAAATGGCTTCTGCGTTAGCCTTTGACCCTTCTGCAGTGCCCTTTAGCAAGTGTTTCATACAGCTCTAAACATGTTAATAGAAAACTGAATACATAAACAGAGTACATCTGAACATTTACACATAAAATCACAACTTGTTTTAAAGTCACTAAAATGAAAACAAGTTATTCAACTTAGCTGCGGGAACATTTCACCTGCTAGTGGAATGCTCGGTAGTACGGGGCTGAAAATGAGCAATAATGTGCATCTCTCTTGGTGGTTTATAATGTGTGGATTGTGTCTCCTTCCTGCCATAAAAGATACCTAATACATGGTGGCAAGTTGTCACCTGAATGATTTTTAAATTCTTCTGGTTTTTAAAGCAGATTTTCTAGCTAAATTTTGGTAAAGTAGTGGCATATTTATGTATTCTTTCAATGTAGAGAATGTAAAGTGAATGGAAAGCACATTTGCTATAGGATAGCTTTCACCAGTGTCTTTACGAAGTCCATTCAAACTGTTTGAAGAGAGAAAAAAACCCCTGGCATTCAGATTTTTTTTATATTTTCAGGTTATACTTCAAAAATAATAAGTTGAAATATGGCTGTTACTTATATGTGTTGGTGCCTCCTAGCTGAGGGTGGAGCAAAACAATAAGGAATTTAAAAGCTTTGCTTTACCTGCCTGGAAAAAAACCTCTGCAAATAAATGACTGCAGAAGCCCACTCAGTTTTGTCCACCTAAAACATTATTGTTCAGTGTCTTGCAGATTTTAGTGTCTAGAACCAGCATTAGTGACTATATTAATTTTCGGGTCCTCTTGTTAAGAACCTCATAGGAAAACACGAATGCAATGAGAAATCTTTGCTAGTTTTGCATACGTGCCATTTTGATTTTTCATGTTGATAGGATACAGAGTGCTTGTATAGCACTTCCGTGGAAAGACTGAGAAGCTCTAGCTAGGAACAGTAGGTTTTTCTATATATGAGTTTTTTAAATGCACATACTCTTTTCTGTATGCAGAAATACATTTTTAAGACATCTTGAGCTAAAATATGGAGGATAACTGAAACTTACATGAGTGTAGGTGACACAGAAAATGCATTCAGGCTTCTCTCAGAAAAAAATTACTTGATTTGAATTGCCTGACTTGAATCAAACTCCCTCGATTCTGTCCTGTGTTTTTAAAAGTGCTTTAAAATAATTTTTAATGATAATGTGTGTTAAAACTACTCTTAATTCCTATTATTAGCTGCATGTTGATGTGTCATTTTGAAGAGCCCAAAGTCACAGAAGATGAGGAACCTCCCACAGAACAAGACAAAAGGAAAAAGATGGTAAATTTTAGATCTGTTATTCAATTATAGACCTGATTGTCATTCACTTGTGTCAGACTAAATTCTTTGCCTTTGGATTTAATTCATCTATTGTACTTGGAAAATTAATCACTTGAATCAAAAAATACTTCGACAAACTGCACAACACTTATGCTTCTGCTTTCCTTTTGACTGTTGGAAACTTTTGCCAAAATAAACATAATCTGTTCACAAAATCTGGACATTATAATGCTAAGACCCTTTTGTTAAAAGGGTTTACTGAAAAATGCATGGAACTAAAGCTTACTGAAATGGCATGGCAGGCCAGATTTCTCATATTTAAAGCAGTACTTATTATATTGGATTACATGAACGGCTATTGATCCATATGCTTACAGAGAACCTTTTTCTAATGTAAAGAACTCTTAATAAGGAGCGTTAATTTAGATAATGATGCCTGGATTAGTTGCCACGCGGTTGTGCTATTTTTGTCCAACCTAATCAATGTTTCATAATTTAACTTATCTGTGAGAGTTCAGGTAAACTGATTTCTCATACAGAAAGCTGCAGTGTACAAATGCTGTGGAATAAAATTAGAGCCCGAACTGCTTGGCCTTGAGTAGTTGCAAAACATGAAACTGAGTGATTAAGTAGATGTGTGTAGCTGTGTCATGCATTTTCTTTGACTGACCTTCATATATCCAAAAGAATACTTGTGGACTGTCCTTCAGTACTTGATTTCTTTTTGTAGGAGCAGAAAAGAGTTTGGATGGCTTTTTGGGCTGGCTTTTTGGATGACTAATTTGGGTGGCCACTGGATGCTTAAATACTAACCAATATGTCTCCTTTTTTTAAAAGAAAAAGGCACATTCTCCACAATCTCTTGCGTATTCTTCTGCTTTAGTAGAAGATACTAGTAACGCCTTAAAAGAAATTCCTAGTGTCTTGCAATTTCAGATTGAAACAAAATACAGAAACATTATTTTCTATGGTCCTTAAAATTTATTAGATGGTTCTGTAATTCAGTCACTTTTAAAATCGTCTGTAGACTGTGTTAAATTTGGTGATACTTTTGGTTAAACAGCTTAAATTAAATTCTAGATGTTTGTTGCAGAATGGTAATATTTTAGATAATCTCTTGATATAAATAGGTACATATATATTTTTACCTATAAGGATTGAGATATATATTTATCTCAATGGGGAGAGAATTTTTTTTAAAAAAAGCAGGTATGAAAACCAAAGTTAATTTAAATCTACAGTTCTTTCATCTTAGTTTTCTTCAAATTACTCAAACTTTATTTCTTTCTGGCTGGTTAAAGTTTTAATAACTTTATTGCAGAAATTCTCTTAATTTTTCAGTCACAGGTTGTCTTTAATAGTTTGGATAAGTATTTAGGAATTCAGACTTGTTAGACTTCTGTGGACTGCCTTCATTGTGTCTATATCAGGCAAAATGAGAAATAGGGCACCGGTGGTATTCTTCCCTCCTAAATGATCACTGCACTGGTATATCATTGATGAACATAATCATAATGAGGGAACTGTTCTGGGGTCACATGGAATAGAGAGTCAGTGGCCATATGAATAAAGAGAAAGGGCTGTGCTTTGGAAAGGAGAAGCTAGAATTGATAGGGTGTGACATTGCATGTTTCGATTTATGTGGGAAGTATATACTCTCTTGCATGTCACCTTCCTTTTTCCTCTGAGGAATTGCTTGTGATTTGTTGCTCAGCTGCTCTTTATCATTCAGCTTAAACACCTTTTCAGCCTTTGTTTCCTTGGAAGGTTTACACAGAATGAATTGTCGTACGTGAACGTTGAAGCTTCATTTTCATTTCGGAGCTCGTAATCTAGATGTAACTATTACCATGGTTACTGTGTTTTCTAGAATCCTAAGCATTATGAAAATCCCTTTTTTCTCCTTTCAAACCCCTTTTGTTAGAATAGCTGTCTGTTTCACTCTTCTCATTCCTGTATTTAGCAGATTGTGCCTGATTTATTTCAGATTTGAGCCTTCTATACTGTCATTTTCCAGCTAATTTTAGTATTCAGTGCATTCTTACTCCTTTATATGCAATTTTCCATAGCCGTTAAAGGAAGCAAACACTAGTTGTTAGAATGTCTGCTATAAATTCATTCTGAATCCCAGCTGAAATTGCTTAGTATGCATTTTCATGGATGGTGCAGAAATTGAGACTTGCCACTTCTCATGGAAGTTCCAAAAATTTCAAAAGTATATGGGTTATTTGGGTGGGTCACTAGTGGAAGTGTCAAATGATAATCAGGATTGTTAATCATGGCTTCAAAAGCACAGCTAGCATTTGATTTGAAGAAACGGACTAGAAACAAAGCACCATCTGGACTCATTCTTACCCACCTGTACTGAAAGTTTCTTCCTTTCTGTAGGAGCATCAGTGCACACACTGACATGTGACATTTAGAACAGCTGCAGTAGTAGGTAACTCTGAAATAAAAGACGGAACAAATATTTGAAGTGAGAAGAGGAAAATCAAGGACAACCAAAAGGCAATCTGCAATTTATGTATGAAAGTCTCCTGTCCCACTTCATTCCTGCAAGAGGTTTCTATCCTCTTACGTATTCCACTGCTGAATCAGCAGCATCTATCAGGGCTTAGAGCTTAAACCTCATAAAACAATAATGAAAAGATAAATGGAATTCTCTCTTTCAAAATGATAATGATTTGTAACTTTTAAGGCCATTAATATGAGGAGAAAAATATAAACTGGCCTGTTCCATGCTATCACTTCCCAATGTTTGCACAGGGTCTAGATATTTTTCTTAATCCCCTGTCATTGGTACTTCCCTTTATTATTATGCATAGCTCATAATTACTGAAGAGTGTTTTAGCTAGAGCAGTGCTTTTTAAGTTGATGGTAATTTCCAGATACTGCTAGATTTTAGTCTCATTGTAAATAAACTGAGGAAAATGTAAACAGGTGAAGAGTGATTCATGACCTTGCATTGCATAAAACATAGAGACCCTCAGGTGACTTATTTTCATGTGCCCTTAATGTATGATTTTAAGAACTCCAGAATCATTGCTCACAAAGAGAGTTAACCTTTTTCAACTCCCTGTTTGAAACTGTGGAGAGGAAAAATTAGGTATTTTCCAGTAAAATCTTATCTTCCTTAAAATTGAATTATCCATGCTGGTACATGTTTTAGGTGATGCTTATATGTAAATGTAGGAGGGTTGGGATTTTTTCTTTATTTTAACATAGTATGGGAAGAAACTAGATGCATTGTGATTTTATATCTTCAAATGAGTTACAGTATAATAACCCAAATGATCAAGTTTCATGTCATAGAGTGGTTGAGTAAAAGTAATTGTAATTTCTGCTTGTACATTTAGTCTACAAATTAGCCACAAATCTAATGCAAGCCCCACTGCAATCTGTTCAAAAGCTTAAATACTGGGAGCCTTTCGTATCATCTGGCTGGCTGCATTTTATAATCACTGTTATAAGTAAAGTATATATTCCCTCCTTAAATTATTTTTCAAGTCTTTCCTAGAGCATCACAGTGACAAGATACTATCCATCATGGTAAATACGTATAATTTATGTCCAGCATTCTTGCTCCCTCTTTAGTATCAAAGTATCCATACTTAAAATTGAAGAGGCTCTTTCAAGTTCTGGCAAACTTTTAACAATTTAATTCAGGTACCACCAACACACTTTTTTGAGTTTTATTAGACTTCTATTACCTGTTCTTGCATTCTAATACTATTCCATTGTCTCGTGTTATTGCTTGTAGTGATTAGATCGCTGTTTTAATACAGAATAATAGTTTATTGAAAACAGTGTGATTTTTGACTGTAGTATTGTGTAAAGACATTGAGGAAGGAGATCCACCTAGCAAATACTAGTTCAAACAACTGGTAGTTACACAGAATGCACTTCATCTGGCAAGCAGAGCTTGGAGGAAAGGGAGATGGTTGTTCTATAAAACCTCTTTTCAGCTTTTCTGATTTCAACTGCTGTTTGCAACCAGTAAGGTGGAAGATTAGTTTCTTCAGTCCAGCCCCAAGGTAGGCACATGTGTCCAGTTTCAAGCTTGAGCTGCAAAGTACCTAAACTCAGAAGCTGGTCAAATCAGGTTTTGACTGAGCAGTGCAAAGTGTATTTCAGTAATGTGTAGTTCCTCTCCAAACTTCTCTTTCCTGTCTGTAGCTGTTTTGACTAAGGCTGTTGGAATTCTGTAGTATTTTTTTTTTTCTGAAAAATTGGCGTGTTTTGCTTTTATCAGGAGCAGTTCAGTTAAAAAAAAAAATCTCTGGCTATATATCTAGGAGTTCAGCATACATGCTTATTTCTAAAATACATGGTCCCTAACCTAGTGTTTACAGACTAAGCAGCCGGTGCTATTATGATGTGGTTGTGTTCTGTGCTGGACTGTTGTTGGACGCTCAGCACTTAGCATGCTGGAAACTCTTTTCAAGAGGATCATTTTCCCTCCAAAAAGCAAAGCCCATTTTAATTTTGTTGTAACGCAAATACAGTGAATAAAGAACAGCGCTTACTGTTCTTCCAAATTCATGGTTTTGCTTGCTTATTCAGCTAAAACCGCAGCTGACTGTAATGTCATCAACAAACTAGTTATGCCAAGGCATTTCGTTTGTTCTGTTCATTCAGAATACAAGTTCCAAAACCATAGAATGAAAGTAAAGCAAATTTATTATTGTTGCAGGAAAGTCTTTAATTTACCCGAAATGTTTTTGATAGGACTATCTGAATGAAGTCAAATTAGTGTATTAACTCCTTAATTAAGTTTGAAGACTCTTAAGTACCATTTGGCTTAGATGCTGCTTCTAGCAACAAGCATTAATCGTACCGCAAAACTCCCCACTGGCTTATGGTGCTGCCGCTGTGAACTGTGGTGGATGTGTTTATGCTTGTTGCAATAAACTATGAGTTTTTGTATTGGGTCTGTGTGGAAAGGTTCTGGTAGCTGAGGGCTACAGGGGTGCATTTGTGAAAAGCTGCTAGAAGTTTTCCTTAAGTCCAATAGACTCAATGCTAGCCAGCTCCAAGATGGACCCACTGCTGGCCAAGGCCAGGCCTTTCAGTGATGGTGGTGGAGAAAAAACTGTGTAGTTGCAGCTGGAGAGAGGTTTGAGAATATGTGAGAGTAACAGCTCTGCGGACACCAAGGTCAGTGAAGAAAGAGAGGGAGGAAGTGCTGCAGGTGCTGGAGAAGAGATTCCCCTGTAGCCTGTGGTGAAGACCGGGTAAGGCAGGCAGCCTGCAGCCCATGGAATTTAATGATGGAGCAGATAACCACCTGCAGCCTGTAGATGTCCCCATGCTGGAGCAGGTAGATGCACATGAAGGAGGTTGTGACCCCATGAGAAGCCTGCTCTGGATCAGACTATAGCCTGTGGACCCGTGGGGGAGAAGAGATTCCCCTGTAGCCTGTGGTGAAGACCGGGTAAGGCAGGCAGCCTGCAGCCCATGGAATTTAATGATGGAGCAGATAACCACCTGCAGCCTGTAGATGTCCCCATGCTGGAGCAGGTAGATGCACATGAAGGAGGTTGTGACCCCATGAGAAGCCTGCTCTGGATCAGACTATAGCCTGTGGACCCGTGGGGAGAGAGGAGCCTACGCTGGAGCAGGTTTGCTGGCAGCACTTGTGACCCTACAGGGGACCTATGCTGGAGCAGTCTATTCCTGAAGTAATGCTGCCTGTGGAAGGTACCCACCCTGGAGGAGTTCATGAAGAACTGCAGCCTGTGAGAAGTTCGTGGAAGACTGTCTTCAGTAGGAGGGATCCCATGCTTGGGCACAGGAAGAGTGACTCTCAAGGGAGTCTTCCCCTTGAGGAGGAAGGAGCAGCAGAGGCAGTGTAGGATGAACTGACCACAACCCCCATTCCCTGTCTGCCCATGCTGCTGCAGAGTAGGAGGTAGAGAAAATTGGGTGTTAAGTTGAGCCCAGGGAGGAGATGTTTTTAAGACTTGGTTTTATTTCTTCATTATTCTGCTCGAATTTGATTGGTAATAAATTAATTTCTCCAAGATGAATCTGTTTTGCCTGTGACAGTAACTGGTGAGTGATCTCTCCTTGTACTTACCTCGAGCCACAAGCCTTCGTTATATTTTCTCTCTGCCTGTTCTTCTCCCAGCCAAGAAGGAGGAGTGATAGAGCAGCTTTGGCGCTACCTGACATCCAGTCAGGTTCAACCCACCCATTTTGTACAATTTCTCTCTTGTCCTGATAGAACACATGTTGGTAAATATGCACCAGAAATGTTTCAGTTACTTTCCAATGTAATGGAAAGACTACATTTAGAGTTAACTATTTTCACTGAAGTTTTATGAAAATGTGGAATTATACTACCTCTAAAGTAAAAGTAATTATGTAGCAAAGCTGCAGTGTATACAGTCTTTTGTTCCTGTAACTTCCAGCATTGTGCAAATGTGGCAACTCCATCAGGATTAAAATATGAGCTTTGAATTCTGAAATATATTAAATTTTGCCACTGTCTTCACTTTGGTTGTTTTTTAAAGTAATAAATAAAAAAAGTAATAAATTACTTTTCAGTAATAGTGCAGAGATGATTCAGAGAATTATTTGGAAACCTGTTGTCACCTGCTGTGAGGCAGGTGCTAGAGGGCTAACACATGTAATTACCTGTAAGTAATTAGTCTCTTAATTACTAAGACATGCTAGAAATGGCTCAGACTTGAAGTTCCAGCAAGCTTTGCAAATAAGGATTCAAACCCTTTATTTTCAAAACAATGCAACACTTTTTTCAGAATTTGAAGAACACCGTTGGACTGCCAGAACAGCATCACAGACATGCTCATATTCTAGCAGCTTGTAAAATTGGGAAAAAAATTTGGACTTGAGACTTGTAGTGAACATCAACATATGAGAAATTAGAGGTTTATATACCATTGACTTAAGTCTGGTTTTATTTCTTGGGTTTTGGTTGGTTGTTTTTTGGGGTTCTTTTTTTTGGTATCAGGAGAATAAACTTTGTAATCACTGATTAGATTAATTTGTCATGGTAGAGTAGAAAGAAAAATTACCTGAAGTTGACATTTTAAGGCAAATTGTTCTGACTTCCCATTCTAATTCTGAGTGCTTTAACTTAAACAAGGATTTATGGTAGGGTCATGTAAGTCACGCAGTTAAATTGTAGATTAATTCATTTGTGGGTTAAATGGTGGTTAAAGAATGGATTTTTGGTGGTGCTTCCCAAAGTGGCTTTGTAATGTATGCTAATGTGATTGTGCTAATGCTGTTAAAAAAGGATATCACTAACTTTGGCAAACTTGATTGGAGTAATTGTAGTTTAGAAATTTTGTTAGAAAAGCCTGTTTATATCATGGAAACCCAGTTACATTTACTGAGAATTGTTACAGAATACTAAACTTATTGCAATTACTCCCCTTTTCAAGTAGTAAAAAGATCATATCTTACCTTTGAAATGCAAAATAGCTGGATAGTAGAAAACAGTGAAGGATCAAAGTCTAAAAAACCCAGTATTAGGAATACTGAGGGAATGATTGAGATATGCAGTATGAAAGGTGAGGAGACCGTAGCAAGAAAGAACTTGCAAGCACTGATGGAAGAGCTTAAAGGCAGCTGGCTTCTTCACTAGAGTTATTCATAAGGATTAGAACTAATTAGTTAAAACTAACTTCTCTTTCCATTTACACTGGTTTTGGATGGTTCACTTTGTTATGTTTATGTGTCTATTTCCTTACTAATAAAAAATAACCAACCATCGTTCATGACATCTCTGAAAGCACTTATAATGGTAACATCTAATGTGAAGTTTAGGAGTCATGGGAACGTCATTCGGCAGTAATTAACAAAGCAGCTTTGGAATTGTGTGTTCTTTTAGAAGGGTAAAATCTCACAGCAGGCTGGGTCCATGGTTTGAAACTGTTTCAAGTAGCATTAAACTGATACTTGCTTTTGATAATAATTAATCCGATCTTCACTTTACAGGAGTTTCCCCTCTTGTTTTTCAATTAAGTACAAAGAAAAGCAGCAGTTTTCTTTCTTGAGCTGAGGTTATAAAAGAGGTAAGTTGCAGAGTATTTTTTAGTGCATTATTATGTATTTTTCTTTTACATGTTTTCCACAGCTTGCACTGAAGGACCCTGTACACACTGTGTCGTTGCAGCAGTTCGTCTATGAGAAGCTAAAAGCCCA